>NC_056735.1:354971057-355039976 GCF_019279795.1 Protopterus annectens | reverse complement strand
CTCTCTACATCCATAAAAGTAAAACAGTGTTCAACTCCTTGTAAAGTTACATGTTTAGCTAATACTTTTGTGGTGGTGCCATTCCTAATATGAAGTAGATGTTCCCTGATCCTATACCTAAACTTCCTATTAGTTTTGCCTACGTAGAATGCTGAACATAGGCTACAGATTGCCAGGTAGACAACATTATCAGTGTTACAATTTGCTGTCACATCAAATCTATAGGTATGATGGATGTCTGGATGGACAAATTCATTGCTCCTATTTATATATATATGCACTGATTACAATTGCCCCAAGATGTTGTACCTTTTGCCCCTTCTATTCTATGTCGCTGGCCCTCATTAGGGTAGCATAACATCCTTTTTAATGACTTTCTATTTTTAAACAGAAAGCTAGGACTCTCTCCTATTACCTGTTTAATCTCAGGATTCTGGATTAATATGCACCAAATTTTCTTGATCACATTCGTCACTATATTTATATCACTAGTGTAGTATGTAGAGTATCTAATAGTTTCTTTCCTTTGTTTCTGCTGTTCTATCCTTTCACCTCTCGATGAAAAGTAAGGTTTACCTATATTGTCTCTCCATGAGGTGGCTTTACTCAAAATGTCAGCTGTCATATTATCAGCATATCCTCTCTCACTAAATCTGGATCACAATATCTGTGAGTTCTTTCTTAAATACTTCATCCTTAGCTGTTAACCTGGAGGTTCTAAGGGTTTGTCCCTTTACTGTATTCCTAAATATATGTCCTGGATGCATGCTACTTCTATGAAGTAAGGTGTTCCTGTGGCATCGAAACAAGTGGAAGTTACCAACAGATTCTCCAGTGTTGAATGCACCCAAGATGTGTTTTTTACTTTTAATATGTACAATTTAAATGGTAGAATATTCCTTTAGTTGAAAAGTTTATGTGGGTGTTAAAGAGAACAACTTCAGAAATAAGTAATTACTTATTTGTGTAAATCTGATATTACTGAATTCAAGTTTTATTTAGTGTACGTAAGTAGGAGTGTGTAGGAAAAAGAATGTTTATTTGAAAAGATGGTGTTTGTGAAGATGTGTAGGATTATTAGAGTAAGGGCAAGGTGAGGGGTTAGATCTAGAGTCTTGCCTGCTTGATGTTTGTGTTGTGTGTCCTTTTGTATTGTACAGTGGTAGTAAGGGAAAACATTTTAGTAAAGTAATGTATATGGTTGGAGTTAGGGGGCAGGGTTAGCAGATATGATTATTGAGGTGCAGGTGAGACATTAGAAAAGGGAATACATAATTAAAAACTCTTAGATAGCTGTGGTTAAAGCAACACACAACATTGAAACAGATGAAGATTTATCTTACACCATGCACAATAATAAACTAAAAAAATCAGCACAAGCAGAAAAACTTAGAAGGTATACTGACAAATGTAATGGAAAGGTACAAAACCAGCAATTCTTCAATGACTCAGAAATGTTTTGTAGAGAAGTAGGAAAGACAGCAAAGGCAATGGTAACACCACCTAAGAAAGAAGAAATCAATACATTTTGTAGAAGTATTTGTGAAGAGTGTTGAAAATAACACTGATGTTGAATGGTTAGACGAGTTAAGAGAAGCAGTAAAAAGTTCTAATACAGAGGATATGAAACAGAGTGAAGGAACGGTCAAAGAAATTGAAAAAAAATTAAGAAAGGCTTCTAAATGGAAAACCCCAGGTCCACATGTAGTACCTAACTTCTGGCTAAAGGTATTAACAACTTTGCATGATGATTTATTCCTGAATTTAAATTCTTTATATGTACTTTCCAGCACGCACTTGGCTTAACAACAGGAAAAACATACTCCTCCTTAAGAGCAAACCTGATGACATCTACTCTGGAGACATTCTGGAGATCCTCAAGCAGAAGGGTGGTTGGTTACTGATAACCCTTCCCAAGAGGACTCTGTATTCTTGGAAGCCTTTGTGTGTGGCCCATCTACCTCCTGGGTGACTCTACTTGCCAATGAGGTCATTGATTTGATTTCAAGGTGGGCATAGAAGGAACCTGGTGCTGTTGAGCCAATCCCCAAGAGACCAGAGAGGATCCGGGTACCACCAAAACAGAGAGAATTTTGGAGCAAAGGAGTACCAGTAGATGCCATGGTTTTAGCGGCAGCCACAAAGAAGGAACTCACAGAACAGAGTTCATCTCTCCATCTATCTAACAGTGAGTCTAGGGCATTGTACAGATTTGAGAAGTGTGTATATGCTTCAGCGACTTTTGCACTCAGGACACTGAACTATTTGGCACACTTCACCAGACGTCAGAGGGACTTGATTAAAGAACTTTCCAAATCCGTCTCTGGGACCATTCCTTCTGAGGCACAGAGCTCTGTTGCCTCACAGTTGTCTACCCTACAGTTCATCACAAATTCGTCCATGAGGCTCATTTCAGATGCAGCTGAAGGTACCTCAGAGGTTGCAGATTCATGCATTTCCATTAGGAAACATGCCTGGAGGCGCCTGTGTGATTTTGTTGAGCACTTCAAGTTCTCATTTGTCAATATTCCCGTTGACAGAACTTTTTTGTTTGGCCCTAAAGTTAAAGATACACTCTCCAGATGTGAGCAAGATGGTAAGACCCTGTCTGCTGTGGGTGTATGTTTTTCGATTCCTCAAAGAATCTTCTCTAGGAACGAATGAAGTGGTCGAAAAATGTGGTTCAGAAAGTCCCAGGGTCCTTTTCATGATCCACATGGAGGTAGCTTCCCCATGGGCAGAGGGGGCAGGGGAACTCTAATGGAAGATGCCACACTGCGGAAGAGGAGGTCCGCAGAACTAGGGGTCCAGAGATTTTCTCTTACAGACCCTACCAGTGCTCCTGAAAGGAGGCATGATTGTCCACTGGAGACAGTCGGGGTCATCTATCCCTGCACCAGAGAGCCTGGCTGGACATTATAAAAGATACATGGGTGCAGAGGATTATTTCCAGATGTTATATAATACCCCTTTCCCTAGACCCCTTCAAAAGTAAACAAAATTCCCAATGTTTCATCCAGTCAGAGGAAAGATGCAGCTCTAGAAATAAAAAAAAAACTGCTAGAAAAAAAAGAGTCAGCCAAGAGGTGCACCCAGACCAGAAAGTCTGGAACTTACTGAAGATTCTTTTTAGTGCCAAAGAAAACAGGGGACTGGAGATCATTTTTGGATCTGAGCAATCTGAAGGAATTAGTTCAGCATACAATGTTCCAGATGGTCACAGTTCAGTCCATTTTGCCCTTCCTGCACAAGGATGATGGGATGTGCTCATTAGATCTTCAGGATGTGTTACTATCACATAAAAATAAACAGATGATCCAGGAGATACATATGCTTCTGGCTGGGAGACAGTCATTATCAATTCACAGATCTACCCTTTGGCCTCACCACAGCCCCCAGGGTGATCACCAAATGTATGGCAGTAGTAGCAGCTAGGAATTACTATCAGTCACAACAAATCTCAGCTAGAACCATCTCAGACATTAAAGTTCAAAGGGGCCTTGTTCAATACACTGTCAGTGACAGCCTCCCTTCCCTTACCAAGGGTGCAAACTATTTGATTTCAAGTCAAAAAGATAATTTAAAATTCTTGTCTATCAGCTTGTTTGATTCTACAAGCCTTTGGGTCAATGTCCACTGAGATAGTCCTGGTTCCATTAACAATATATCATATGAGAATTCTTCAGTGGACCCTAGCAACTCAGTGGTCTCTCTTAATTCCTCCGAGGTTTTGGGTTTCTAATATCATGACAAGAATGGACTCCATTCCTAAGTCAAAGCATGATTTAAGTTCATGAAATTAGTATTCTTTCAATCTTTGATGTTAGCCAGAAGTGCTCTTCGCAGCACCCGCAATATGCCCAGTAATGACTCCTTCTACAATTCATATGAAGTTGCATGTATCAGTAACATATCTAAGTAAGATTGTAAATTCTTTTTTATAAGACATGTTGCTCCTGCTACTATTGGAACTGTCTGGGTATCCTTCTTTCACATTGCCCTTGTTTCTACCTGCAAATACTGGTATTTCATGACTTTGTGTCTCTCTCTATGTTGAACACTGTAGTCACTTGGGTGATGCTACTTTTGTCTTCTTTTTATGGACTGCTGTATCTAGTTTTCTTGCATCTGTGTTTTGAACTGTTGGTAATTCCATATGATATGAATGTCATTGTTTGCTAAAATGCTTTGTGGCTCAGGTTTCTAGTGTTTTTCAGCTACTTCAGTAGTATAATGTTTGCATAATCCGCAATGTAACAGTCTTACCACATTATTATGCCTTTCAGTATACATTCCTTCTGCCATTAGTGTATCACAACCAGCAAAAAGATGCGCGCCTGTTTCCATTTCTGTTTTATAAAACCAACATTTGTCTGATTCTGCCACATGTTCATTGGACTTTGTAAACCAACGTGTACGTAGTCCACTATCTTGGGCCACCAGTATTAACCTTTCATCTTTTGGTTTAAATTTACTTCTCCTTAACCATTCCTGTGTTCGATCCTGATCAACATGAAGTTATTCCAAGGGTTTTTTATATTTGCAACTGCATTTATACATTTTCTACATTTCTTGCTTTCTCATCTGATCCTTTACCTTTTATTCTTTCTTTTTTTTTTTTGACACATGCAGTTGCTGCCTGATTTGATTTACTTCTGCTTTGATTTACATTCCTGCTTGACACCATTATGCTTCTGCTAAACTAAGCAGGGAAGTAATTTTAGACTTATTCTCCTCATGTTTCAAAACTTTCACTCCATTTGTTTCTTGTGAGGTCAGCAGATATGTATGCAGTTCCACGATTGTAGATCTGTACACGTAATCAATTTTGAGGAGGCCCATACCCCTTTCAGATTGGGGAATATATAGTCTTGATATACACTGATTTTTATAAAATATGTGATGAGCATGAAGCATCCTTCTTGTTTTCCTGTTCAACAGATCCAACACCTTTCGGTGCCAGTCAGTCACTCCAAACCTCTAAGTCAGGACAGGGAGAAGAAATTGGTTTATAGCTTGGACTTTGTTCCTAGATGCCAACACTGTTTTCAGTATTAATTTTAGTCTGCAATATTCCTTACTAAGTTTTATTTGCATTTGTTTGTATTTCATTGTTGATCCTTCATCAATTCCCAAATATTTATAAACTCCATCTTGCTCAAGTTCTTTTATATCACATTCCTGTCCCAAACTGATGTTTTCTAGGTGCTGCAGCTTTCCTTCTTTAAAGATTGCTTTTGCACATTTATCAAGACCAAGTGACATTCTTATGTCAACTGAAAAAGTTTTGACCACTTGCAGTTGTGCCTTCAGTTCTTCATTTGATGAACTATACAGTATAAATCATCTACAAAAAGAAGATGAGAAGTCTTTACTCTTTGTTGTTTTCTGGCAGTCAGATTGTAGCCATGACCTAATCTGTTAAGTAGACAGCTTAATGGGTTAAGGGCAAGACAAAAGAGCAGCAGTGACAGAGAGTCACCCTGGAACATCCCCTTTGAATTTTTATCTCTGGAATAATAATTTGTCCTTTGTCATGGGTTAACTGCAAAGTAGTTTGCCACTGTTTCATGTTCTCTGTAATTTTATCCATGTAGTGTGTATCTTATTCATTTTTAAACACTCTCTTATCCATGAATGTGGGATACTGTGAAATGCTTTTTTTGTAGTCTGTCCATGCCATACTTAGATTCTTCCCCTTTTTACAGTCCTCCATTATGACTTTATTTAACAACAATTGACTTTCTTTTATTACCCTTTTGTTCTATTGCCATGATTGAGTTTTCTTCTATATAATTATAAACTCTCTCGGCATCAGTTCCAGTGTATAGTTTATATGTCATCGTAAAGGCAAGTTGTTGGTGTATAGTTTTTAGGATAGCTTGCAGGTTCTGTCTTAGGTAGGAGTATTCTTTTTCCTGTTGTTAACCAGGCAAAGATGTTAATACTTTTAGTCAGAAGTTAGGTACTGCCTCTGGGCATGGGGGTTTTCAGTTAGGAGCTTTTCTTAACTTTGTTTTAATATCTCTGGCTGTTACTTCATCCCATTTCATATCCTGTACATTTGAACTTCTTATTCTTTCTTTTACTTCTTCTATCCATTTAGCATGTTTGCTATGTTCCACAGGATCTTCATAGCTATTTCTCCAAAATGTATCTATTTCTTTTGGTGGTCTTTCAGTTCCATTTGCCTTGTTTCCCAGTTCTCTATAAAACCTTTTTTGGAAAACAATAAATTTCTTATTTTAATCCGCGGTGGTGGTGCTGCGGTAGCGTTGTCACCTCACAGTAAGACGCTGTCCGGTTCGATTCTCAGCTAGAGCGTCTTCTGCGTGGAGACATGCGTGAATGGGTGTACCTTCGTTGAAGGTTGTGCGTCAGGGCTGGCAACTTGGCACGTAAAAATCAACTGCCAATCATTAGTGGACCGGAGTTCCGCTGTGGCGACCCCTAACCGGGAAAAGCCGAAAGACACAACAATAAATTGCTTATTTTGTACATTTCTTTTATATTTATCTGCATATCTTCTAAATTTTTCTGCCTGTGCTGATATTTTTAGTTTCTTATTTGCGATAGCGCATGATCCTGATCTGTTCTAATACTGTGCATTGCTTTTATCACGTCTGTCTTTGAGTATTTTTGTTGATCTGTTCCCTCTTCTATACTCTTTTTACAGTGACACTTCTTGTCTTAATTGCTTTATACTTTTCTCTATTCGATACTTCCATTATGACATTTGATTATTTCTCCCCTTCCTTTCCCTTACTACTCTGTGTTTTTATGGTAAAACTTTATCTGTTATTAATTTAGCTGTACAGAAATATATAGTCTATATTACTTCTGTTATATCACATCATTCTCTATGAACAGTCCAAATTACTGTGTTCATTTGCTTGATCCGACTTACTTTTTGTTTTTTATTGATTTTCCCAGCCTAGTTCTTTCATTGATCTTAATATGTCTCTCCATCTCTATTAAGTCAAGCAACTCTTCTCCTAGATCATTTTCTTCTAAACTGAGGGCACATCCATTGTTCTGCATATCCTGCAGGCATTCTATAGAAAGTTCCAGGGCATCTTCCTGTGTCACATTTTTTTCAGTTTCATCCTGTGTCATCCTTTGATCTTTCATATGGGAACTCACTGGCTTATCACTCCACAACATTGACTGCATCAGAGTTGCCACAGTTTCCTGTTCTTTCTCTTGCTGTGTAACTTCAGCTGAATATTTGTACTGGTTTCCTATGGAAGACTCCAAAGTATCTTCATGTGGAACTGATCAGATTGTTTCCCGCTCCACTGATTTCTCCTTAATTTGGTGATCCATTGCTCTATCCTGCTGTGATGTTATCAGAGTTGTATTTTCCACACTAAATCCTTCACTTAGCAGATAATCCATAACCTTGGTTTCTATTTCTTGAACTTCTCCATTACTGATAGTCTTTTCTACTTTTCCTCTTTGTTTTCTTATTTTTTGTATCGTAACAGTTTCCATGTTTGGATGCTTTTTGCCTGTATTTCTCTTCAAATATCTTTGGTGCTGCTCTTTTTGCATTAATTAGTTTTGCTTTCTGCTTTGCATAAATATTGCACCATATTAAATCTCTCTCTCTTTTTTTTTTTTACCATGTCCATATTTCTTCTTCAGATGTCTCCTTCTCCTGTTTTTCCTTACTTGGTGGACTCATTGTTCCATCATGCTGTAATGTAACCTGTTTTAGACTTTCAACACTAGATCCTTCACTTCGTGAGTGTAACATACTTTCAACTTCTATTTTCTTAACTTCTACTTTACTAATCTCCTGTTCTATGTTCCCTTTTTGTGATATTTTTTTGTATTGTGAAATTTTCCATATCTGGATGCCTTTGCCTGCATTTTTCTTCAAATTTCTTTGAGGCTACCTTTTTTCTTGATTAATTTGTCTTTCTCCTTTGCATAAATATTGTACCATATCACATATTTCTTTCCTGTGTCCGTATTTCTTTTTTATACCTTTCAAAAGTGTCTGTATTTTGTTCTTTATATTTTCGCACTTCCTTAGTTGCTTCTTTTTCCAAATGGCCCAAGGTATCTTAGTCTGTATAATGTTTTTATAAGTCTGTTGTATTAAAGAACACACATTTTTATTTGAAGCTTCTGACAGTTTTCTTGTGGAAGTATTTTTTTTTCCTCTAATTTCTCTCATAATCTTTTTGTATATCTTCTGTCTAGCAATTCTGGGCTTCTTTCATAATAAATATTTATTTATTTATTTAACATTTGTTTACTGGGGAAATCCGACTGGGCAAATTTGCCCATTTTCAGCAGAGGCCCAGGGAGAAAAGCTCCACATAATAACAACATAACAGTCAGTATTTTAAACAATAGTGAAACAATTAGAGAAATGATAGTAATAAATCACATAATAACATATTACAGTTCAAGTTAGTAATAAGGCTAACAGGATCACTAAGTAACACATTGTTTGACAATTACACGTAGTATCAAGAAGTCATTCAGTGGAGTTGTGTCTCAGAGATACAATGGAGTAGTGTCTCAGATATACCTGTTTGGTACCGTAAATTATGTTTAATGTTGTTATACTTACAATCACATGGGATCAGTAAGCAAACAGAGATATACTGAAAGTGGAGACTAGGGAGAGAGAAGGTGAGGATACATAATTTCTTTCTTATCCTCAATAGTCCATTCTGTTGTTTTTATGGCTCTTTTTTGGCCTGTCAGTTTTTGTGATTTTTTGTGCAGTACTACTTCCTTCTACAATAGCGGGGCCATTCTCCTCCTGGGCCTGGCCTAACCCCACTGTAGGAATGTTTCCGTGTCTTGAAGATTTTTTACAGTCATTTTTTCCAGTCCTGGTACAAGTGCACCTACCAGGATTGGGCATTTTTTTATCCTGGGTCTTGTGCACTAAGCTGTCTTTTTTATTTTTTAATGTACTTCTGTCCATGGTATATGCAATATAAAATACAGTTGATGTATCAGTGTCATCTTGTTGAGATTTTGTGAAAAACAGTGCCCGCCTTGTGAAGGTACTCACTAAGACTTGAGTATGGATTCATTTCCATCAGTACTGCTCTCCTTTGCTTGCTGACTTATTATCCCTCCATTCGGACACTTATCTCTCCCTCTAGACCCTGTGATAGTTATGGTTCCATTAACAAGATGTCATATGAGAATTCTTCAATGGACCCTAGCAATGCAGTGGTCCATTTTGAATCAACCTATGTCCACCCAGATCAAAATAACTTAAGCATGCAAAAAGTACCTCTTGTAGTGGATTCACTCAGATCAGATATTCAAGGCCTTCCATTCATTCTTTCTCAGCCCAAAGCCATAGTGACTACGGACGCTTCCCAAATTGGGTGTGGGGACACTTCTTGGGAAAGATGGTCCAAGGCTCCTGGTCCTTTGATGAGGCCAACACCAATGTCTTGGAAATGAGAGCAGTACTCCTAGTGTTGCAGGCTTTCCAAGACTCTCTCCCTTCCGGAGCTATTGTGATTCAGACAGACAATATGTTAGTGGTATGGTGTATCAACAAACAAGAGGGAAGCAGATCTTACCCCCATGTGCTGAGAAGCTCTCAGATTGTGGCAGTAGGTGACCTCATACAATCGATTTCTGATAGCAATGCACATTCTGGGGAAATCCAACGAGATAGCAGACAGGTTGAGCAGGTCCATTTTATTATTGCCTCACAAGTGGTCACTCAACATGAGAGTTGTGGAAAATATATTCTGCCAATAGGGCCAACCTTGCTGTAATCTCTTTGCATCTTCCCTCAGCAAGTGCAGCAAGTTCTTTGCCCTGATCCCTCCCTCTGGGGGAATCACTGAGAGATGCTCTACTCCATTATTGGTCCCACGGTCTCCTCTATGCTTATCCTCTGACCCCTCTAATCTCCAAATTTCTCCAAAAGGCATCTCAGTTGAAGAGCAACGTCATCCTAATTGCCCCTTATTGGCCTCATCAGATTTGGTTCCTCTTTCTTTGCCTTCATCTCGTTCACCCTCCATGTGTTCCGGATCCAGTTCCAGACCTCCTGTCTCGCCCAATAGACATGATTCACCCGGACATTTTAGGCCTAAAGCTGACCGCACAGTTGCTCCACTTCCATTGATAGCTAGACAACCCAGGTTGTCTTCCTCTGTCCGTCACTTTCTTTTAGCTTCCCATAAAGCTACCACTAGAAGGATTTACAGAAGTAAATGGAAAATATTTATTTTTGTGGGCACAACAGAAAGGCATTGACCCTTTTCTAGCACCAGTACATACAGTTCTCGAGTTTTTGACTACAATTTTTAACTATAAAATTACAACTAGCTGCCATTTCTAATGTTCATGTAGGAGTTAACAGTTCCATCTTAGCTTCTTCTAAACTTTGTAGGGCCTTTAGAAGGAGTACTTTCTTCTGAGACCACATTTTAAAGATCCAACTCCGCTATGGGATTTGTATTTAGTTTTACAAGCTTTAACTCAATCTCCTTTTGAGCCATCAGTAAAGTGCGAACTAAAATTTTTAACCTGGAAAATGATCTTTGTAGTAGCTATAACCTCTGTTCAAACAGTCTCTGAACTTCAAGCCATATCTTTTAAGCCTCCTTATTTAATTTTCCTTAAAGATAGGGTAACAATGAACCAAACTATCCTTTCTTCCTAATGTGATGTCAGAATCCATCATCAATCAGTCTATTAATCTTGCGGTTTTCTTTCCAAATTTCATGAACAAAGGAGAATCCATGTTACATTTGTTGGATGTTCACAGACAGTTACTCTACTATTTGAACAGAACAAAGAATTTCAGAAAAACGGATCAATTATTTGTTTCTTTTGTGGAATTGAAATTGGGCAAGCCAATTACCAAAGTTACTTTAGCCAAATGATTGACTGATTTGCATTTCCTTTGTCTATAACAAATTGGCTTTGTCTTTGTCAAAACTTTTAAGACACCGTTCAGCCTGGTCCATGGCAACTTCAACAGCATTTTTATCTAGGACTTCCATGGATGACATCTGTGCAGCTGCAGCTTGGGCTAATCCTCATACCTTTAATACTCATTATAAATTGGATCTGGTCTCGATGGGAGGAGCAGCCTTCGCGTCAAAAGTGCTCAAGAATATCCTTCCTTAGAGTCCTCCCGAGATTACGGTAGCTGGGGACTCTGTCCCAATTGCTGAGGAATGAATGAAAATTTACAGCATCAGATAAAGAAGTTATGTATTCACCGTAACATTCCACCTGTGTTGTCCATTTTCATTTTTCATCAGCTCCCTTCCCTCCAACCCCCTACCATTTTGTTTATAACTTCTGGAAGAATGAGAAGATACCAAGGAACCAATATCCTTTGAGCTCCACATATTGTTTTTTCATCCTAGTACTGTTTCAAAATTTTTATGAAACTATAAAGCTAGCAAACAAGATCTGAGATATAGTAGGCGACTAGAGCATTATGGGTAAGGGAAGAGCTTGAGAGTATCCACTATCCACGAGCTGTAAAAAGTGGCTGAGTCAGATCTGAAGGTTGGATCTGAATCCAGTTGTTGAGGAAGAATGAAAAAGGACAATACAGAAGGAACAATATGCTGAATACGTAACTTTTTTCTCACATATTATACCTTTGGTTAGCATCACACACCATAAAATATCCAGTCAGACTGTTTGAATTAACATTCAGATCTAATAATCATATTTAACATAATGGAAAGCAAGCATATAACAATATGAATTTAGTAATATATTCACAAGAGATCTCTATTTCTGTTTGCTGTGTACTGTTCTTATTAAACTGTAATACTGCTTTTAATTGATTTTATCTTTTTAATAAATCTAATCAAATTAAATTAACTTCTTTCTTCAAAAATGTTATTTATATATTGGTCTTATGGTAAATCTCAAAATAAAGATTAAAAAATAATTTGGTAACAATCACAGAAGTAGCTGTTAAAGGAAATCCCTCTTTTTCATAAATATTTCACTTGGAAATATATTTTTGCACATGATTAATATTTTTCTATTCTATAATCTAATTCATACAACACATTTTTCTTTGATTCACCTATAGTCTAAGGCAAATCTCACATTTTTCTTTGATTTCCTTTCCTCTTAAAGTGTAACGTTAATTAGCAGTAGGTAGATGAAATATCTACTCAGCTGTTATGGACAAGTAATACATGGTTAATTCTAACTAACATAGATAAACTCAAGCTTGTAACTAACATAGATGAACTCAATATTATAACAGTATAGTTTCAATAAGATGCATACACTAGCATATAGTACTTTTATGCACATTAAACCTGATCACAAACAGTTTGAAAGCCACTACTTACTGCATGCTCAGGCCATTTTTTAGCCTTGATATATACTTACTTGCTGTAACTTTTTTTACCTTTTTTTTTTTTTTTTTAACATTGGCTAGCCCCAAAATATACTTTTCTGTGCCATTATGCAGCACTTTCCAGTCTACTGTGCCATCTCATTCCTTAGATAACACACTTATTTTCTCAGTTAAATGTGATCTCACCTCCCATTCATCCTCTGTTTTTCTTGAAACATCCATTTTTTTTAGTTCAGCAGTCAGCCGTTTAGCAGTCTTTGTGTGCACCTGTGATTAAGCTACCCTAATAAATGCTTCTGTTGTTTTTACAGTGGCTTTATCTAAACCATAAATGATCAGAACCTTACCATTCTACCAACCTTCCACCTCCTCCATTTACATTATCTTATTATAATGGTAAAATGCAGGCAATATGTCAGAGTCACCTGACAATTAGACAAGTTATACAGACACAGGTCTCCTTGTCACAGACAATTATCTCCCTGATTGCCACAACTTCCATAGTAGTTGTTCTTTTTTATTCTGTCAAAGCTCACTTTACTTCCCCATTCTTAACTTCAGACTGTGTTAGTAGTACGCAATTCATCTTTGCTATTTTCAAGGAGTCTTCACAAAACTGCTCTGAAATCTTGTTATTACATATTCCATCACATTCACATTTTCCTCACTTTCCACAACGCAGTACAACCATTAAATTCAAATTTTTGCCTTGTTATGCAGTCCAGTTAAATGCTTCCCTGTCTGCTTCAACTGATTTACCATCTGAAATACCATTGCATGAATCTTGAACATTTGCTGTTGGACTGGTTCAGTGCCTTCTAATTGGTCATGCAAATGTTCTGCTTTGTCATGACATGGCCATTGTTAAATGTTTCAAGTATCCATTGAACAAGCTGCCCATCACATTCACTAGCTCAGTTTGCATGGCTTCCAAACTACTTTCCATTTCAACAACATTCATTTGCAACACTTTATTGACTATCTGTCTATTGACAGGTTTTGGATCATGGAACATCATGGTGATCCCATTTCCACTTGCAGCTAGCTCTCCTTCATCAAATTCTTATTCCACTACACAATCCATTTCTTTCATGATCGACCAAGAGACGAAACCTTATTAATTAACTTGTCTAAAACTGTGACAAATAAAATAGTTTAATTTAATTATTTGGTAGTTTTTAATGTCTCAGATCAAAACAGCATAAGGAGGAAGCTATCTTCAGTTAGTAGCACAATATGTGTCCCCACAAAAGACTTTCTTTGAAGGTTGGACATGCAGTTTCTTGAAATGCATGTCATGTCAGGTGTGTACTCTCAACAGATTTATTCCATTATTCAACTTAAACAAATGTTTTGTTTAAACACTAAACATAACTGAAATAAAAATTATACTTAGAATTCTGATGAACCTAAAAGAATGTTAACCATTAAGAACGAAAGGTGGACTGAAACAGTAAACATAGAAGCATTATAAACAACCAGTAGGTATCAGCACGCACACACAAAATCAAAAATGCGTCATAGGCAAATGAAATAAGTTGGGCTGGACTGTAGGTAACACTGGTTGTAAACTTCATGAAAATGTTCTGAGTTTAATGTCTAGTAAATAGCAATTTATTTACAGATAATGGTTTGTAGATATGATAATTCAGATAATTCTAGAAATTGCCTTAGTTACAATCTGAGTATGTCTGAAACAATTGACAAAGATTTAACTCATTCATTTGATAAAACACATTAAACACTTAATAATTCCTCTTTGGAATACCCACACATATATTATGTTGTATTGCCTAGTTCTTCAAAACTCTGCTGATTATAAAATATATTTAATTTTTAAATAACATAAATAATATTCCATTTTAATTTAATATTTGTGTACCAGCAGTTTGATATCACACATCATTGTTTACCTCTTCCCATGTTAGTTTTCAGGTTATTATTTTGAGAAGTTTATCTACATCTTTCCGTTGTGATGTTGAATTCTCTCTTTCTTCACAGGACTTAAGCACCTTGCATCTGTAAGTGTGAATCTGAACAAGACAATTGAAACAGCTGAAACTTACACATCTGAGAAAGAGGCTGTGCAGATGGCTTATTTTGAGTTAGCAAGAAGGCTGCAGCTGCAAGGTCAAAACTCAGGTAATGATTTTTTAAGAAGCTTTATTAAATGTTCTCCATGACAAAGGACAGGGAGGAGGAGGAGGAAAAGAACACAAAAAAGGCAAATCTGGAATGACAAACCTACGCAGTTCTTATTGAATTTAATAAGATTGTGCAATCCATTTCAGCTTTTAATCAGCCAGAGCAGAAAGTCATCAGTATACAGTGATCTTCTATAGCAGAGGAGAACATATCAATTTTCCAGTGTGTTACTGTGTTTTTATATAGCACTAAGCTAAGTATTAGTAATTATTCTTGTGGATTAGTTCAGAATATCATATAGGTTCTTAGGTGAATATTAGACTAACGACCACAGGAGCCTTTATAACCATGAATTCCACATGTATCCAGGTTTTGGTGTGCTAGATGTTATTTTAAGGAGTGTATGTTAGGGCAAGGGTGGTCAAGCAATTACAAGCTACCTCTGTCCAATAGTCATAGGTGTCAGATCACAGAGAATCTCCAATTTCTCATCCACTGGTTAAGGTTACGCTTGAAGAGGGTCAAGGAAGAATTCTGCTTCACATGGATGGAAGCCTGTTCCAGAGAAGGGGTATTCTATGAGAGATGTACCTGCTCCTACAACTTGTCCAATTCATGTAAAATCCAAAGTGTAAGTCCCTAGGTCAGGTAGTTCTGATGTTATTTGCTTTGCGGATATACAATAGGTCCATTGGAGCCGGATCCAAGGATGCCTGCTATGCAAGACATAAATCGCCTCACAGTAGTTAGTAAGAGACATTAATTATGCCAAGATTAGAGGTCAATAAGGCTCAACAACTAATAGCTAAGATAGGAGGAGTTGAGATAAAAATGATGATGTGTAATCAATCTGTTGGAAAGTCTCCAGGAACAGATGGTATTCCTGTGGAGGTTTGGAAGTTAGGAGGGAAGAAAGTGATAAAGATCTGGAAGATTTTGTTTAACAGTAGTTTAAAAGGAAGTGAAGTACCAACATCTTGGAAGAAAGCTGTGGTGGCTGTACTACCCAAAGACAGTAAAGACACATCAGAGCCAGCTTCATATAGACTCCATTTCAATTTTAAACCATGATTATGAAGTGTTTATGTCTATGCTAGCTAAAAGAATGGCAACGGTGCTGCCAAAATTGATTGATAAGGATCAATGTGTTTTTGTGGAGGGAAGGCAAACATTTGACAACATTAATATAACAATGATGATCCAGAGAGAGGCAGAATGTAAGAAAATACCACTCTTGCTGGTGGGTCTTGATGCTGAGAAAGCATTTGACAGAGTAAGCTGCGATTTTATGAGTAGAGCAGTGGAAGCATTTGCATTCCCTGATACGATAATAAGGTTAATTAGGAAGATATATGAAGTATCAGAGAGAAAAACTAAAGTAGGAGGGTTCCTCTCTGATAAAGCTGTGTTTGAATAGAGAAAGCAGGCAGAGTTGTCCTCTTTCCCCTATGTTATTTGCTTTATATTTAGGACCACTGGCAAAGAAAAAGAGATGCAGAAATTCAAGGATGTAATAGATATGGTAATCAGGAAAAGTCATCTTTATTTGCAGATGATATAACAGAAAAAGACATCAGTGTTGTGGAACACTTTGAAACAGTTTCAATAACAGAGGCAACCTAGTAATCAAAAGTCAGGTTGCTATCAACCTGGGTGCCCAAGTACCTCATGACTGATTGCATGCTTAGTAAGCTGTTATTAATGTGATAATTTGTGGGGATGACATTTTCCCCAGGGGGGATAATGATGCATTTCTTGGCATTCAGTTTGAGGCCATGCTTCTGGCACCAGTCATTAGTTTGGGTAAGGCCCTCTTGGAGGATGTTCACATCACTAGGGGAATTTAAGACAGTCCCCAGCTTGCAGTCATCTGGAAACTTGGTCAGCCACAGACCACTGTTTTTGGCTTGCACCTCAGAAAAGTATATCCCAAATAGCAGAGGCCCTAAGACCGATCCTTGGGGTACACCGCTCATTATGGGTCTGCTACTAGAGGTCGCTTCCCCTACTTTGACTGATTGAGTTCTGTCAGTGAGCCATTTAGCTACCCATCTGGTAACATATGGGTTGATGCCTAGCTGGGAGAGTTTATCTATTATGCCCGAGTGGGGAATAGTGTCAAAGGCTATTTCAAGGTAGGCGATGTGCACCGTCTTCCCCTCGTCCCTGGCTTTGGCGACTGTTTCAAAGAAGATGACCAAGTTTAACAGGTATGATCTCCCTTTGACAAAACCAAACTGTGTGGGGGGTCAAGCGTTTGGAGGTTGCATATGTCCTTGTTTATAAGGTCTATGGTAGTGCGTTCCATAGCCTTGCAGATCAGGCTTGTTAGGCTGATGGGCCTATAATAGCCTGGGGTCAGGGGACTCTCCACCTTTGTGTAGAGGGATGACAGTGGCTGTCCTCCATTCAGCTGGGATGAAGCCGGTGCTCAGGCTTTGGTTGAATAGGATGTCTAATCGAGTTGAGAGCTAATGCCTGAGTTCATGTAGGATACAGCCAGGGTGTTATCGAGTCCCATGAAGACTGTATTTTTTGCCTTTGCAAGGGCATTAAGGACCTGCTTCCTGGTGATGAGGGGAGGGGAACAGGTGCTGGGGATGTCCTGATTTACTGATGGGGGGGACAGAGGGGTGAAGTTTTCACTGAATGTGTATACCAGCAGGTTGGCTATATCTATGGCGTTTGTGTATGTGGTGTTATTGACCACCAGTTCAGAGCAGATTTGGGTGTTGCCTTTGAGATTGCGGACATATGTGAAGAAGGCATTGTGATTGTCCTTGGTGGATGTGGCCAGTTTGGACTTGAAGTTAGCCTTAGAGGATTTCACCAGTGCCCTTATTTGCTTGTTCAGACAAATGAGAGATTGCTTCCAACTTGGCACCTGCTCCTTCTTGGCCCTGGACAGCAATTTATTTCTTCTGTTATAGAGTTTGTTTATTGCCACTGTCCACCAGACAGGTTTACTCTTTCTTGAGGAAGATGATTTGGTCCTGTCAGTTATTGCTGAGTCCATACAGCTGTGTAAGTGCTCATATAGTTTTTTGGTGTAGGTTTGGACATTAGTGCTTGTTCTAACTGAAGGGATGGTGGCTGTGAAGCTGCTTATACCTGCTTTGAGCAGATTGTAGTCAGCTTTGGAAAAGTTTTTTCGTTTGACCCTGACAAGGGGGGGGGGGGTGTCAGGGGAGATGGTAACTTCAAAAGTGATCGCTTTATGGTCGGATCTTACCAAGGAGGATAACACTGTAGGAGTGCTACAAGTGGCTACTCTTGTTGGTTAGGACCAGGTCCAAGATATTTTCACCTCTCATAGGGGTGTCGACCAGCTGATCCATTGCATTGGCATTGACGAAGTTGAGGAATCTCTGGGCATTCATGTTTGGGCTAGAATAGGTCTTCCACTCTATGGTTGGGTAGTCACCCAGGATCAGGGTAGAAGACTGAATCTTGATGGATTCAAGTAAGTCCAGGTAGGTGGCGTGTGCATCCTGAGTCATGGTTGGGGGTCTGTAGCTAGCTGTGATTTGAATAGGTGTTTTGTCAACAGTTAACTGCACTTGGAGTGTCTCCTGTGCGTCATAGCATTTGACCAGCCTGGAGGTGTGTATGTCTTTGATGAATTTTGAAACTCCACCTCCTTTGGCTTTGTAACCCTTCGTTTGGGGTCTGAAAGTATAGTAGGATGAGTAACCTGGTAAGGTTGGGGTGCTTTCCACAGCTTTGAACCAGGTTTCAGTGACTGCACAAATGTCAGCATACTCCAGGTCAAGGAATAGTTGCAGTGAGTGCAGTTTCATGCTAAGACTCCTAGTGTTTAGCAGCATGACCTTTAAATTTCGTTTATAAGAATCTTTCATGTTGGCAATTTTGTGCTCATGACTTTGCCTAAAAAAGGCAGTATGGGGGAGGCAAGAGCCTTTCTCAGAAGCCTAATGCCCAGGGATGACAGATGAAGGCCATCTGTGGCAAAGCATTGTGGTCTGTCAGTCATGTCCTCCCAGGCTGTCAGGTACTGGATCCCCTTGGAATGACACCAGAAACTAAGCCAATTGTTAAAGTCAATCATTTTCTGTTTGTATTGAGTTATCATTCTGGGTGATGATAGGATGCTGCTTAAGGCTAGGGTCATACCTGCTTGGGACACATATTCAGCGAGCTCAATCATGTCTCTCTTCATATAGTCCAGAGAGGTATGTCTCAAGTCATTCATACCAACTTGGACTATACCTGTTGTTAAGAGACTCAGTTAAGCCTTATATTCATAACACAAACAGAAGTTTATAATTCACAGTGGAAAGGAGTGATAATGAAGCAGGGGAAAGTTCAAGAAATAGACAGACCCATAAGGAGAATATTAACAACCATCCAGAATATTATATTAAGAAAGTCTTCCAAGAAATAAGCCAACACGAGAGTGGAGAAAGGAGAGATTGCTAATAGGGATGAATACAAGTAGGGGTACATAAAATAGCCAAGAGGGGGCTGGAATTTAATGGAGCAAACTGGCAAAAGAATGAAGGCATTAGAAGCAGATAACTAGAGAGGTAAAGGTAATACAGTGGGATGAGGCCAAGAAGATGTTCGGACTGCATGCTAGTGGCTACCGTCTGTACCAGGGATTGATAGAGTATAAGCAAAGAGAATGGGATAAGGACATTTTAAGTGAAAGGTCTGCTGTGGCAGAGTTTTAGTTGAATCTAAAACAGAAGCTGCTGTTACAAAAGGGATAATTAGTACATCATGTACAGTATTGCATGATGACTACTCAAATCATTCAGAGGAGGTTAGAAAAGATTGGGACAAGATATTGGAAAAGCAATTTACAAGGGAACAGTAGGAGGCTCCCAAGTATATATCTAAGTCCAGAAGGTTTAGGATTTTTGTTTGGAATTGTTTGCATAGGTATTGTAATACTCCAAGCAGAATTCAAAGAAATTTTCCTCGGGTAGATGGCAAATGTTGGAGGTGTGTTGGGGAAGAAAGAGGTTGCTGGGGACATATGTTTTGGGAGTGTAATGAGTTGGTAGATTTTAAAATTTTTCTAAAGAGTACTTTGTCGGAAATATTGGGGGGAACAGATGGCTGAAACTAAGGAAATGATTGTTTTGAGTTGGGGCACTAGATCTGAATATTCTTGACATAGTACGGTCTTGCTACTACGTTTATTTCTTTTGGCTGCCAAAAAAAAGCAATTATTTTGATGTATTGAATATTACATAAGAGATGAAAGAACTAGAAGATGGATGTTTAGAAAAGGGAAGGAGCACATTGCATAGAAGTAAATAGAAATTGTGGGAACAATACATGCAGTGTAACATTTAAATAGGAGGTTTGAGGTTTAAGGGAAGGAAGGAAATGAGCAATTTGTGTAATGTTGGACCTATGGTTGTTGAAAAGAGATAAAGAAAAAGTATGTGATGTATAATGTTTGTAAGTGGAAAAATGTTAATATAGTTTGTTTTCTGGTAATGTATGTGCCTATGCCTTAAGTGATAATTTAATAAAGGTGTAAAAAAAAAAAACGTCTAGAGGAGATACAGTATATGGGTAGAGCTTTGAGGCGATCCCATAGAACATGCTCTTAGTGCCTTACATTCCTTCTGTGAGAAGCTTCTGTGAATTTTCCATTTGTTACATACTTCTGGCTAGGAACATACCAAAGGCAGCATTGTACTCAATGATGGGCCTGATAAGGGCCGAATACAATGGAACAATGACTTTCTTGGATGTAGATGCCATACCATTGCTAATAAGTTGAGCAATATAGAATGATTTCCTTAGTAAGACATACAGTGGATATAAAAAGTGTACACACCCTTGTTAAAATGCCAGGTTTTTGTGATATATAAAAAATGAGACCACAATAAATCATTTCAAAACTTTTTCCACCTTTAATGTGACCTATAACTTGTACAACTCAGTTGAAAAGCAGCGACCGCCCAACCCAGATTTACTAGAAGGCTCTTCTGAGATTGGCTGAAGACCTAATCTCTCTTGTTAGATCCAGACAACCTCCCCCTGGTAAAAGAAAAAGGGATACCCATCCAGAAAACCTTTCTGACCCTTTTGAGTCAAATGTGGATTCTGTCTTTGAAGAAGGTGCCCTCATTGCCTCATTTGGAGATTCAGACTCAGTGGAGAACATGGCTTCTGCCTCCCCTTTTCAAGATATTTCCTTTGGGGAAATCTTGCACACCTTGAGGGAACACTTCCAGTGGGAAGCACAAGATTACCCTCAGTCCAAGAAAAGGATTAGGTCATTTTTAAACCATCCAGAACATGAACCCCTCACCATAATTCCTGTTTTATAGGTGGTGAATGATGTATTTCAGGACTCTTCTTTGAAACCAGACTCCCTGCTTCCTGCTCATAGAAAACCTGACAGGTTTTATAGGGTTCTAGATTCAGACAAACATCTCTTCAAGAACCCTGTAGCTGACCCCAAGTTTGTGATCCCTGGCCCTAAGGGAGCCAAAGCTAGCACCTCAAAAAAAACTTGCCCACATATAAAGAAAGTAGGGCTCTAGACAGATTTGGCAAAAAGGTTTACACATCTGCTACCCTGTCTTTGAGGACCTTGAATTTCCAGTTCCATGATTAAATACCAAGAAACTGTAATGGATCAGATGAAGCCTAAACTAATGCCTACAGAGAGCAAGGGTCTCTCAAAAAAGTTACTGGACTTTTGTAATTCCTGCTCACAGGTAGCAAAATACTCTCTGCACTGTGATTATGATGCTATCAAAGCCTCCAGCAGGGCTGCAGCTACAGGCTGTGTCATCAGAAGGCACATTTGGCTGAGGGAAGAGGGCCACCCAGAGCATGTAAAATCAAATTTCCTAGATGCCCCTTTAGAAAAGGACTTTCTCTTTGGACCCAATGATGAGGCTGTACTCAAGAAAATGGAGGATAAGGCCAAATCTATGCTGACTGTTA
The DNA here is from genome assembly GCF_019279795.1 of Protopterus annectens. Classification (NCBI taxonomy): domain Eukaryota; kingdom Metazoa; phylum Chordata; order Ceratodontiformes; family Protopteridae; genus Protopterus; species Protopterus annectens. The sequence goes on along the minus strand of NC_056735.1, from coordinate 355,018,552 downwards.
AAGACTTTCTTCAAGTACAGCCCCCATGTTTCAGTAGAAACTACTGTTCTAAGCACTGATCTTTCCATCACACTCTAAAGTTAAGCAAGGAAAGCTGCATAGAGAAAGGAGCCAAAGGCAGCACCAATGGCCCAGGCAATGGCATTCAGAAACAACAAGACCAAGGAGTTATAGACCACAAGCCCTTAGCAGGGAGTAGCAATGACTGGTGCTACCCCTCTCTACCTTCCCCTCCCCAGCCCTCCCTTCACCAGGCTAGGGAGAAGGCTATCACTGTTCCAAAGAAACTGGGCCATGATTACTACATACCACTGGGTGCTAAACATTATATCAAAGGGCTTCAAACTCAGATTCAAGCAACCTTTGAAGCCCTCAGGCTTTCCAGACATTCCCCCACCAAAAAACAGAGGCATTGACCAAAATACAGATAATATGCTCTCAGGGCATGGTGGAACCACTTCCAGAACACCTGAAAGGAAGGGGGTTTTACTCATAGGTTCATAGGTTCATACTAGGCTATCTGCCCTAGGGCATTTATAAGCCTAGCCAGAGTGTGTTTGGCATTCGCCACCCCTTGGAATGAGGATACTGTGCCCATTTAGGATTTAGTTTACTGCACCTCTGTCTAGCAGTGACACAGAAGATGACCCCTGGGGTAAACCTACGATCTCCCATCCACTCGTCAAGATTTCTCTTGAAGAGAGTCAGTGAGGGGCTCTGCCTAACATGGACTAGGATTCTTTTCCAGTGTGAGGAGAGCCTCTGGGTTATGAATCTGTCCCTCCAGCACGTCCTATTTATTTCTGTGTTGAGGTTCAAATCACTCGTTCTCGTGGCTCTGGTGGATTTGGATTTTCTGAGGTGGAGCATGTCCATTAATTGCGGATTGGACATGGCCTTGTATGTCAGGCATAGATCGCCTCTGAGTAGGCAGTATGCGACTGAATAGAGCTGGAGTTTCTTTAGCCGGGCAGCATATGGCATATGTTTGAGACCCTTGATCCTCTTGGTGAGGTACTTTTGAGGTCTTTCTAACTGCTGCAGGTGTCGGGTAAGGTACATCCCAAATGGGGCATTGTACTCAATTATGGGCCTGATAAGGGAGGAGTAAAGGGGCACAATGACCTCTCTTGATCTAGATGTGAATCCTTTCATGATAAGGTGGGCAATGTAGAAGGTCTTTCTAACCACTTTGGCAATGTGAGTGTCAAATAAGAGGTTACTGTCAACTTGGGTCCCTGGGTCCCTGATTACTTCTTCCGTACTTAATGGATTACCACCTATGTGGTAATTTGTGGGTACTTTGTTCTTCCCAAAGGGTATGACTATACATTTTTTGGCGTTTAGTTTAAGGCCATGGCTCTGGCACCAGTTATCTGTTTCTATGAGACCTTTTTGAAGGATGCTTGTGTCCGCTGGAGAATCAATTATGGCGCCCAGTTTGCAGTCATCTGCGAACTTGGTCAGCCACAATCCTCCTATGTTAGCTTGTACCTCAGAATAATAAATGCCGAACAAGAGAGGTCCCAGGACCGAGCCCTGTGGGACACCACTTGTGACTGGTTTAGAGTCTGACATGGCTCCAGCAATTCTGACCTTGTGGGTTCTGTCCTTGAGCCAGTTTTCAACCCATTTTATGACATAGGGGTTTACATTTAAGCTGGTGAGCTTGTCTATGATGCCCGAGTGGGGTATTGTGTCGAAGGCTTTTGCAAGGTCAAGGTAGGCTGTGTGAACTGCCTTACCCTCATCAATGGCCTTAGTGACTGTTTCAAAGAAGTTGACCAGGTTCAAGAGGCAGGATCTGCCCTTGACAAAGCCGAAATGGGTAGGATCCAATGTCTGTAGGTCCCCAATGTCTTTGTTTATGAGGTCCATAATGATCCTCTCCAAAGCTTTGCAGACCAGGCTCGTCAAGCTTATGCAGCGGTAATTTCCAGGGTCCGTAGAGGCACCTCCTTTGTGGAGTGGGACCACTGTTGCTGTGCGCCATTCTTTGGGTACATATCCTGTAGTAAGGCTAAGATTAAACAGCAGCCTTATGTGCGAGTTTAGTTCTTCTTGGAGTTCATGTATCACGCAACCCGGGATACCATCTGGTCCCATTGATGCTGTGTTTTTAGCTTTGGAGAGGGCGTCTCTCACCTGGGCATCAGAGATGTCAGGGAGACAACACTCTGCTGGGATAGATATTTGTCCTTTTGGGGGAGGGGGGGAATTTGCACTGAACCTGTCTGCCAGTATGTTGGCAATATCTGTGGGTTCAGTGTATTTTTTTGTTATTTTGGACTAATTCTGAGCATATCTGGGAGTTTCCACCCAGGTTTCTAACTTAACTAAAGAAGGCCTTGTGATTGTCTTTAGTATCTTGTGCAATTTTTTCTCAAAGTTGGCCTTGCATGATTTTATGAGTGATCGTAGTTTTTTGCTAGTACTGATCATAGATGCCTTCCCTTTTAGGGATTTTGCTCTATCATGTAGTAGCTTCCTCCTTCTGTTGTATAGTTTATTAATGACTGGGGTCCACCAGACAGGACGCCTGCCTTTGGGGGAATGGGTCTTGGTTTTATTTGGGATTGCATGATCCATGCATTCTTGAAGGTGTCCATAGAATGCGTTTATGTAGGATTCAGCGGAGTGGGCTGTGGTTTCCACTGGCCCTGGGGCCTTGAAGGATGCCACTTCAGTCTTACGAAGTGTGAAGTCAGCTTTTGAGAATTTCTTCACTGTGGTCTTCTGTGCTGGGGGTGGGGGCAGGATGTGGATTTCCACTGAGATTAATTTATGGTCTGATCTCACCAATGAGGGGTATACTTCCGGTGTGGAGCATTGTGTCCACATGTTTGTGATGATCAGGTCTAATATGTTATCCCCTTTTGTGGGTGTGGTGACTAGTTGTTCCATAGCATTTGAGTTTATGAATTCTAGGAACCTTTGGGCTAGGATGTTGAGGCTTGAGTAATGCTCCCAGTCTATGTTTGGGTAGTTGAAGTCTCCCAATATGATGGTGTTTGGAGAGACATTCATATTCTCCAGTGTCTTTCGGAAGGCTGAGTGGGGTTCCTGAGTTTGAGAGGGTGGTCTGTAGCATGCTACAAACTGTAGAGCAGTTTTGCCTACAGTTAGTTGCACATGGATGGTCTCTGATGCTTCGTGCATTGCCACTAACCTGGAGGTGTGGGTATCTTTGATGAATATGGATACTCCCCCTCCTTTTGTGGTTCGGTCCAAGTTTTGGGGCCGAAAAGTATGATATGATGTATAACCTGGTAGTGCTGGGGTGCTCTCGGGAGCCTTGAACCAGGTTTCTGTCACTGCACAGACATCGATGTTCTCCATACTGAGGAGGGCTTCGAGAGCATGCATCTTGAGGTTTAGACCTCTGGCGTTGAGCAGCATTACCCTCAGTTTTTTTCCTCTTGCGTTATCTAGGGAGGTGGGTTTGTCTTTTGAGCCTTGCCTAAAAAAGGCACTATGGAAATGGCAAGAGCCATTGCCAATATCCGGAAGCCCAGGGGTGACAGGTGCAAGCTGTCCCTTGCGAAGCAGCGTGGCTTGTCGAGCATGTCATCCCAAGCAGACAGACATTGGATCCCCCTAGAATGACACCAGTAATTAAGCCAATTGTTAAAACTGATCATTTTGTCTTCGTACTGTGGCATCATTCTTGGTGAGGTTAAGATGCTGCTCAAGGTCAGGGTCATACTGGCCTGGGCTACATAATCAGAGAGCTCCTCTATGTCTCTTTTCATGTAGTCCAGGGAAGTACGTCTCAGGTCGTTCACACCAGCATGGACAATGACTGAGTCATATTTGTACTTGCTTTGGAGTGACCTGAGTGCTTGTGTTATGTGGCGGATTCTAGCGCCCGACAGGCAGCTTACTGTAACCCTCTCCTTGTTCAGCCTGGTGAGCGCGACGTCAGTGTGTCTGACTACAAAGTCACCTATTACAAGTGTATCAGACATGTTGTTTGGCCTTAAGGGCTGTGACTGTTTGGCACACTGACTTTGTGAATTATGTGTTGCATGTGTTATGTTTTGAGGTAGTGGTTGCTTTGATGTCTGCTTTGGAGGCCTCTGTTGTTTAGGCAGATTTTTATTTAGAGCCTCTGAGTATGTTTTTGTGTGTTTATGTGTTTGGGTTGCAGTTGTGGTAGGTCTATGTGAGACTGGGTTTGTGGTGTGTGTGGTTACCTTCACCTCCTGACTGGCTTTGCCAGCACTGAGTCGAGAGAGCTCAGCCTCCATTTTGGCTATATAGTTGCATCTCTCACATATATTTGTATTTGTTGGGAGGAGGAGAGGGGCTGTCTGTGTACATGAGGCAGTTGTAACATTGCCTCAAGATTCCCAGATTCACCAGCTGAACTGGAGAGGACGCCAGCAACTGACCCTTCGACATGCTAGAATAGTGTAAAGGATTGCTTGTAACTGAGTCAGAAAGGACCTATAGGGGAATGGGTACTCAAGGGGATTTTAGGTGGATGTAGTGCTCTCTTTTTTGTTAAAAAGTGCTTTACTTATGTAGAATGCTTTTAGGAGCAAGTGCTGGGCTTTTTAGATAGAGAATAGAATGTTTAGATTGAGAGTTAGAGCAGTTCTAAGGGAAAAACTGAAGAGCAGACTTTGCGGAGCCAGGAATAGTTTACACTTGATTAACTGGCGCTGCCCGATGCTAACTTCGTGCAAAGGCGCGCAAAAGTGGGCTTTATAGCAGGGGGTTAGAAAGAGCTAGGAAATGGCCTAAAACGGCCAATAAGCTACAAGTTACTGGGCTGGAACCACTCCTTAAGGGACAGATAGGCTGCTCAGAGCTCCCCAGTCCCACTGGTGAACAAAGAAGCTTCCTCCTATCCAAACAAGGATATGGACAACACAGGAACTATGACACAGCCCAGAGATCAGCAAAATCTGAAGACTGGACTATTCTAGTTCATTAAAGGCGGGAAATAAGGATTTTTTTTTTTTCACAGAGAAACAGAAAATAGATGCAGTGGCAACAGTAAATGCTTTAAATCGGCTAGCGCACTTGAGTGTGTAGCCTACCAGTTATATTAAGCAAAAACAAACTTTCAAAGTGCAAAAAGTACAGAAAACAAACAGTAATGCAGTAAATCAACTTTGCAGAGCTTATTTAGTTATAGAAACTCGCTTTTAGGTGAAATAAAGCAGTCTGAGATAAAAAGCCAAAAAAATACTTATGAATCAATGGAAAGTCACTCTTTCACTCACTGCTGCTGCTTGTAGAACTCTGCAGGACACCACGAGGAGCTGTGCTGAGTCGAATACAAGCGCAAAAGCAAGCTAAAGTGGGCCTTATAGCAGGGGGTTCGAAAGAGCTAGGAAATGGCCCAAAACGGCCAATAAGCTACAAGTTACTGGGCTGGAACCACTCCTTAAGGGACAGATAGGCTGCTCAGAGCTCCCCACTCCCACTGGTGAACAAAGAAGCTTCCTCCTATCCAAACAAGGATATGGACAACACAGGAACTATGACACAGCCCAGAGATCAGCAAAATCTGAAGACTGGACTATTCTAGTTCAGTAAAGGCGGGAAATAACTCCACACTCTTCCTGGTACCCAGGAAGGAAAGCATATGGTGGCCTACATTGGACCTATCTGCTCTCACCCAATTCCTACAATGTAGAATAACAAGTGTACTGTACCTTTAAGCAGCTTTTCTAAGTCTGTGTGTGCATATAAATTCCTAGCACGTGTTATATTCAGTACCATTTTGAAGGTACAGCCAGAGTGTTAACATCTATGTGCATGATAGCTAGTTTATTTATAGTTTAAAGTTAGTTAACTTCATTTACAATGTGATTGTATATAATAAAGCTGCTTGAACAAGAACCCACAACATTCACCTGTTTCTTCCTGACCTGGCAAGCAACATGGTGTCAGAACTGGGATTGTGAAGACTACACTTCAGAGCCACAAGGTGCAGAGGTTACAAACACAAACTACAAAAGATTTATTTATTAAAAGAGAGAAGACAGAGCATTGCAAGGGCACAAAACATTACTAAACGTTTCAAACGAATAGCACAGAAACATTTATTGATCAAATGAGAAGCATAAAAAAGCTCATTAATGAAATTAAAGGTTTGAAATAAGGTTATTTGATAAAGCAGGTATGTTTAAATTAAAACAAGCATGTTTAAAGTAAAATGAGCATGTCTAGAGTTAAAACAAGCACAAGAAAGTATAATGGGCATGAAAAGAGATTAAATGTGCAAAACAAATATAACAAAAGGGCAGAAAGGGCACATTAAGAGAGTAAATGAGGAAAATGAATATAAAGAAGCAGAAAAGGGCACATTGAGCATAAATAAAGCAAGGCAACAGCATGTGCTTTGGCAAATTACTGTGTTTTGGCATAAACTACTACTTTGCATTGATTGAAATCTTGGCTTGCATAACTAGAGTTATTCAAAGTATCTCAGTGTGTAAAACTGCTTACAGTGTGTGTTATTACTGTGCATTCATTCTGAAGAATTCGGGAATTGACTCGATGTTGGCATTGAGACAGATACTTGAAAAGAAGCTACAGATGAGAAGAGAGTCCAACTGGGCATTCCTAGACTTGGAGAAAGCATATGACAAGGTCCCAAAAAAGCTGATCTGGGCAGTACTGCAGTGTTTTGAAGTCCCAGAAACATTGATAGAATTAGTGCAGGCTATGTACAAGGACACAATGACTCAAGTATGAACAGTGTTCGGCCTCACAGAGGGGGTTCCCAGTGGGAGTGGGTGTACATCAGGGTTCAGCTTTGAGCCCACTGCTTTTTGTACTGGTGATGGACTACATTAGCAAACAGGTTGGAGGGGATGGATCAACAAAGCTGCTGTATGCAGATGATGTGGCAGTACAGGCAGACTGATGAAACTAAGCATAGATAAGGCTGTGGTAATGGCAGCAAATTGGGGAAATCAGTAGAAGCTGAGAATAGAGATAGAAGGGAAGATAGTGGAACAGGTAAACAGGTTCAAGTATTTGGGAGGGGTAGTTGAGGAGAAGGGTAGTCTGAATGAAGAGGTCAACACTAGAATAAATTTCAATCTAATGTGTGCTGTGATTCACAAAGTACAGATATTTTGAAGTGTTTCTTATTCTGAGCTTCTTCTGCGCAGTTCATTCGCAAAGTACAATTACTTCAAAACAGTTTATTCGCAAATTGCAATTGCTTTGAAATAGTTTATTTGTAAAGTATACTTGTTTCAAATGTTTCTACCCCTCAGCTTCTGTCGCACAGTTTATTCGCACTATGCAGTTATTCGAAAGGTTTCTTAAAATGATGATAAATGATTTTTACAGTCAAATAATTTCAAGATAAACAGGCTCGTATAGTAAAATAATTTCAAGGCAAGTGACTTTTACAGTAAAGTGATTTCAGAGTATTACAGTGCCCAGGAGATTTATTTTGTAAAGTTCAGTTATACAGAGACTTATCATGCTATTGCAAGTACTGACATAGATTTCAAGCACATGTGTGTGTGCAAGTGTGTGTGTTCATGTACATTTGCAAAAGTCTTCACTAAGCTATGTTAATATGGCAGACAGATTTCGCAAGCCACAACCAGTTGTATTTGATCAGAATGTTGCAAAGAACTGGAGAATGTTTGAGCAAGAGTATGATATATTTATACAAACAGCCTATTCTGATAAAGATACATCCACCAGGGCAATCATTTTGCTAAACCTAGCAGGGTCAGAGGCCATTGAAAGGGAGCGTTCATTTGTATATGCACCAGTGTATGAAGGTGAAGGGGAAACTTGTCATGTTGTTGTACAGGCTGAATCAAGGGAAGACCCCAAGTGTTTGAAGTGCAAGTTCAGAGAAATGTACAACTCCCAGACTGTTACATTAGAGAGGCATTTGTTTTACACGAGAGATCAGAAGCAAGGGGAAACTTTTGCAGCTTACATTACTGGTCTAAGAAACAAAGATAAAACATGTCAGTTTGGTGATTTAAAAGAAGAGTTAATAATGGACAGACTTTTGTGTGTGGTATTAATAATACTACTGTGAGAAAGATTTTGCTTTGTGACAGTGACTTAACGCTGAGCAAAGCCACTGAGATTTGTCAGATCCATGAAGTTACAGGAAGGCACACAAGTATGCTTGCTAGTGATAAGAACATGGTTTAAACAGGCTGCAGAGCTAATGTTGACAGCATGTAACATGTGACAGGCAAAAGCAAGCCTAAGCACATAGCAGCAGCAGCTGCTGTGGGACTTCCAGGTAAAACCCATAGTCTTCTAGCACATTCCTAGACCAGTTCAGTTAAAGAGCATGCTCAATGCAGAACCAAGGTTCTGCTACTCAGTACAGTATAGGGTTGAAATAGCAAAACCCAAATCAAGCTTTATTGTTAACTTTTGCAGTAGTGGTGCCAACCATGAGTCCAGAACACAAATGTGCATAGCATTTGGTCAGCAATGCCACACGTGTAGTGGAACCATTTTAAAAGATTTTGTCAATCAAGTAAACCTAACACAGTTATAAAGAAAGGTCACTCAAAAAAGCAAGTTGATCAAGTAAACCTGCAACAGTCCACTTTCTATGTAGATGGTGTGTTAGTGATTGATGAAAAGATTGATGCAATTGATTTACTGGCAAGAAATTAAGTGTTTTGTACTGTTCAGATCAATGGTAAATCCATCCAGCTCAAAGTAGACACTGGTTTAAAGTGTAATGCTATATCTGCAGACACTTTTGCAAGGATCAGAGCTGGTGAACAACTAAATGTGACTAGTTGTGCGAAGCTTGTTGCTTATGGAGGTGAAAAAATTCAAACCGAAGGCTCGGTATTGCTTTCATGTTATGTGGCCAGCAACTGTTATAGCCTATTATAGGATATTGTGGTCTCTTCAATGTTTTGTTTGAAGATCTGTGCAGTCATTATTGGGTCTCAGGGACAGTTTGAAAATGAATCTGCTTTCTTTTACCAAAGAATTTCATCAAATACACGTGTCCCAGTTACAGCTTCACTAACACTATTTTTTCAGAGTATGCTGATGTTTTTGATGACAGGTTGGGCAAACTTCCAGTGGTGTATTCTATGAAACTAGACCCAGAGATTAGTCCATTGGTCAGTCCAGCAAGAAGAATTCTCATAGCTATGCAGCATAAAGTCAAAGTTCAGTTGGATAAAATGGTGCAACAAGGTGTAATTTGTCCAGTTACAGAACCTACCGAATGGGTGTCATCCATGGTAGCAGCTCATAAAAAAGTCTCAGATGAAATCAGAATATGCATTGACCCAAGAGATTTGAACAAAGCATTGAAGAGACCCCATTATCCTATGCATACAGTTGAAGATGTTGCAGCCCTGATACTGAATGCCACTGTTTTTTTCTGTCTTGGATGCAAAGAGTTAATTTTGGCAAGTGATGCATGATGGCAAATCTTCACTACTGACTACATTCAGTACCCCATTTAGAAGATATAGATTCCTCAGGATCTTCTTCTTTTTCTTTCAGCTGTTCCCATTAGGGGTCGCCACAGTGGATCATCTGTTTCCATTTCTTCCTGTCCTCTGCATCTTGCTCTGTCACACCAACCACCTGCATGTCCTCTCTCACCACATCCATAAACCTTATCTTAGGCCTTCCTCTTTTCCTCTTACCTGGCAGCTTCATCCTTAACATCCTTTTCCCAATGTACCCAGCATCCCTCAGGATGGCATTTGGAATAAATTCTGCAAGTGAAGTCTTTCAGCATGCAGTGGAACACATTTTTTGGGTTATCCTTATGCCATAATAGTAGATGATTTATTGGTCGGAGGCAATGGTGACAGAAACCTTAAAGAGAGTTCTAGACAGAGCATGTCAAGTGAACTTCAAGCTCAATCCTCTGAAGTGCAAATTCAGACTACCAGAAGTTACATATGTAGGTCATTTATTTACAAGTATTGGCTTGAGACCAGACCCGTCCAAGCAAGCAGTCATTCTTGAAATGCCAGTACCAGAGAATGTGCAAGCTCTATAACGTTTTCCTGGTATGGTCAACTGTTTAGACACGTTTATACCAGACTACAGTGAATTGACAGTGCCTTTGAGGCAACTCACACATAAAAATGTTACATGGTCATGGCTAGAACAGCACCAGAAAGCATTTGAAGTTCTTAAGCAGAAAATTACTACCCCGCCAACATTATGGTACTGTGATGTCAACAAACCAGTAACTCTTTCCTGCAATGCTTCAAAATTTGGTTTAAGTGCAGTTATTCTTCAAGAAGACAGGCCAGTTGCCTACAAATCTAGAACACTTACCCAGACTGAGATGCAGTATGCTCAAATTTGAGAAGGAACTTTTGGCAATAGTGTTTGCATGTTCCAAGTTTCATGATTATATCTATGGTTGAGATATCCAGATTGAAACTGATCATCAACCTTTGGTTATTATTTTAAAGAAGCCTATGCATTCTGCTCCAGTGAGATTACAAAGAATGATGCTCAAATTGCAAAGGTACAACTTTGAAATGGTCTATACGAAAGGCAAACTTCTTTATCTAGCCTGATACCTTATCCAGATCACCTAGAAGTAGAACAGAACAGCTTGACACAGAGAATTTTGACTTTGATGTCATGGAAGTACGTAATGTTTTTAACAGAAGACTTGATGAGCAGCTATGAGATCATACAATAACTGATTTTGCAAAAGCTCAGTCACTACATCAGTGATAGATGGCCATCAAAGCATTCTAGTGTACCAGCCGATGTGCAACCTTACTTTCCTTACAGAGATTAGTTGTTGATGGAAGATGGCATTATTTTCAAAGGTCCTAAAATTATTGTTCCTGTTTCGTTACAACAAGAATATATCCAGATTTTGCATTGTGGTCACCCAGGTTCCGAATCTACTAAGAGAAGGGCGAGAGAACTTGTGTTTTGCACTTTTCTAGCAAAATTCTCACTCTCTCTCTCTCCTTCTTTCAGTGGATGAAGAAATCTGCTCGATTTGTCATAGCTGTACTTTTAAAAAGAACACTTCTTAAATAACTGGGCTCTAATGGTGCTGTTGTTTTTAGCTTTAGGCCTCAATAAACTAGAAGAGTGCTTTCTTCCTGTTCAGTGTGTAACAGTACTAAACTGCATTTGCAAAAAGAGACACTTCAGCTAAGTCAAATCCCTAAACTATCTTGGTCAATAGTAGCTATTGACATCTTTGAGTGGAAGAATCAACATTACTTAGTACTGGTAGAGTCTTATTCAAATTGGTTTGAGATCAATCTACTACCTAATCTAACTTCTACTACAGTTATTACTAAGTTGAAACACCATTTCTCAATCCATGACAGTCCACAGAAATTACTTTCTGAATTACCAGTCAGTTGTTTCAGAAATTTGCAAGAGAATGGGACTTTGTACATGTTACTAGTAGTCCAGAGTATCTGCAATCAAATGGACTTTCTGAACATGCAGAACAGAATGCATAGCAATTACTTGAGAAGTCAGTGTGTGTTAATACTGTAGTTTTTTTGAATTTCCTAAATCTCAGAAACATACGCTGTGATGATATACTTGGCTCACTTGTTCAGAGACTTCTATCCAGGCAAACCAGAACAACATTGCCCATCAGTTGTAGTTTATTGAGGCCTAAAGTTAAAACAACAGCACCATTAGAGCCCAGTTATTTAAGAAGTGTTCTTTTCAAAAGTAAAGCTATGACAAATCGAGCAAATTTCTTCATCCATTCAAAGGAGGAGAGACAGTAAGGATACAAACAGTGAAAGGTTTTAACCGGATTGGTCAAGTAACGAGTATATGTGCAGACCCAAGATCCTATTTTGTTAAAACCGAGGGTGTGGAGTACAAGAGAAATCACAGACATATTCTTCATGTATCAGAACCAACATCACAGCATTGTTCCTATGAAAAAGACTCTAACTCTCAGAGCAATCTGAATGATATTCCTGTTCCTGAACGCATCTTGACTCCTGATACTGTTCCGGCAGATGATCCCAAGGTTCCTAAGACTGAAAAGTTGACTTAGACCATTCCAGTTGCTAAACCAGATCACAAATTTTATGTCAGACAATATGGTCACATCTCAAAGCCCAGTGTGAAATACACAGCAACTTGGACATAGCTGTATATATGTACCTAGCTTTGTATTATTGCATGTTGAAAATTATTCCTGTGTAAATTTCATATTTATTAATTTCAGTTCTGCCAGGCATTCAATAATAGTACACAGTTTTTCCCTAAATTTCCCATTTTAGGAAAATCTTTGTGTTGTAAGTCAGTTAGGGTCCAAGGATGATGGACCCAAACTATTTCCACTCCCCACCTGTTGGAATTTGTCTAAGGGGTGCATGTGTTACAATTTCTTTGTAGTGCATGGAGCGTGGTGATTACACTCTGATATTCAGAAAAAGACAAACCAGTTAAGCGCTAGAGTGGCACACGACCCAAACTTTAATGTTATGCACCCCTTGGTAAAGTTGTTAAGGTTGAACTAGTGCTAGGCATTAAAATCTGCCTGTACTGACTAGCAAATGACAGCAGCAAAACAAAAATGTTTGTTTCTGCCTGCTGTCTGTTCTGGTACCATACCCCTCTCTTCCTGTAATAAACTTAAAAATTGGCTAGAATCACAGGATGTGTTAGCAAACATTTTCTGAAGTATACAAACCCTGAAACGTATGCCATTATTTAACTGCTTCAGTCCTCGGTGGATTTTTCTGAAAACCACACATGTTATGAGGAGCAGACCAAAATATGAAGCAATAATCTGAACATTCTATGAAAATCTGGACTGTTGAGAGGCATGGAGGTGAGTGCAAACGTAACTGAGTTTGTTATACTGCCTTTCTGATAGCGTCAGCTAACTGCTTTTCAGCTTTGAAAGCCAGCACAATACTTAGTGATTTTTTTCTCCCTGTAACTTGTAGTATATGGAGCAGATAAATCTCCATGTAGTGCAAAGAATTGTGATTGTGTCATCGATTGTAACCTTTAATTATGCATTCTCCACGTGGATGCCAGGATTCAGCTTTTTTTAAACTCCTTAACTGAATTATCACTTGTGACATAGGTAAATTTACATTTATACAAAAGTAATCAAATTGCATTAAATTAACATTAACAAACATTATACCACACATATATTGCTATTGGAATGTACCTGGCTAGACATCTCCAGCAGCTGGAGAGACCACAGAGGTACCTAACCAAGAGAATTACTGGCCTCAAACAGTTGCCCTATGCAGCATGATTGAAAAAGACTGTTCTCTGTTGCATACCGCTTTCTCAGAGGCGATCTCTGTCTAACGTACAGAGCCATGTCCAACCCAGAATTGTTGAACATGCTCCATCTTAGCAAAACCAAATATACTCGAGCTACACGCTCTAGGGATATAAACCTCAACACAACAATGAATAGAACATGCTGGAGGGATAGATTCCCTTCGCAGAGACTTCCCTTACTATGGAACAGGGTCCCAATCTACATAAGGCAGAGCCCCTCACTATCACTCTTCAAGAGGAACCTTGATGAGTGGATGGGTAACAGAAAGTTCACACCGGGGATCACACCAACAGGACTACTAGATAGGGGCCAAGGGTACTAGCTTGCTAGTACAAGGGTCTAGGGAACTACTAAAGGGGAGGTGAATACCGCACAACGTGGCTGGGCTAATATATGCCTTCGGGCAGATAGCTCAGTACCAACCTATGAACCTATATATATATATATATATATATATATATATATATATATATATATATCATATTACCTAAGCAACATTGCATAACTTAATCAATTCCTCAATTCCTGCCCTTTTTTTTTTTAAACAAGAAACATCTTTATTAAACCATGACTTATGACATACTGTAAGCAACCATACATTTATATAAATGAAAACTAACCACACCAACACAATCCTAGTTGCAGTCATTTTACATTGCAAATCATACTGACACTCCCAGTTGCAAATATTATACATCACTTATAATCTACCCAATCTACCCAGTCATTTTCATTCAAACATTATATAGCTCATTTAAGTCCTGCCTTCTTTTAAACCTCATTCCTCCCTTGTATTTATTGTTCCTACAATTCACATTTTTTCCTATGTAATTTGCTCCTACCCTTTTCTAAACATCTCAATTCCAGTTGTTTTATCTCTGTTACTATACTCACAACTTCTAATATAGTTGGTGTAGATTTTGATTTCCATTTTCTAGTAATTGCTATTTTTGGCAGCCACCATAATTAGACACAGCAACTTGAGCTTCACTCTCAAGGTGAATTTATTGGCAGCCACGTCTCAAACACATAATAAGCAGGTTATGATTGATGACTTGATCATAATCCTTTATTTCTTCAGCACTAGTTTCAGTGATAGTTTCCTCATCAATTTCATGTTTCTCCATTTTGCTTTCGAGTGTGCAATGTGTTATCAAATTGTTACTCTTTCACATCTTTTCCCTACTTTATTTTTCTGTCCCAGTTCTATTCCCTCTTTCCTGAGACTGTGTCTTTCATTAGAAGGGGCAATAGGAGGTGGACAAATGCCACCTTCCAAGAAAGCAGGTGGAAGAGATAAAGGCAGCTAATCCGCTTCACACATATCCTCCTTCTGGACAGATATATCACTTCCAGATATTACTGGTAAAACAAACACAATCCTTTTTTTTTTACCTTTAAAGATATTAGACACACATGGTATGATAAAATTGTAACAAATCAGGATCTTACAACTACTCATGCCGTTCACATGAAAAATACATGTATGTGAGCATTTCATTGTCCTGTTACTAAATAAGGAGAGTTGCATCTAAGTCTCAACTTGGGCTCTGTTTATCATTCTCCTATTAACTTTTATACTTGAGAAAACTTCATTAGGATAAGTTGTGGCGTAGGCTGTTCTGAAATTTTTGATACTTCACAAAGATATTTACTCCCTTAGTTTGATTTAGTAACACAGCTATAGAATTTGCCTTTAGGTAACAAGAAACATATGCCAGCTTCTTTGCTGTCTGTTACAGTAACAGCAAAAGAATATAATATTCCATCTCAAAGCATTCAGAATTACAGAGTAAAAGAACTTTACATTCACTATAGTATGCTTTTTTTATTCCCATTACATTCGGATAAATTTGCTTCTCTTCCATCTGGTGTGCAATGAATAATCATTTTCCATAAACGCCCTGCTATCTCTAGTTTTTAATATTTTGCCCTTCTGCCACAGTTTTGCTAGGACCATCTCTTTCTTCTGGTATGTTTGCATCTTTACTATTATAGGTCATGGCTGCTTTCTCATTGCTAGATTTGAGGCATACACTTGATGTACCTTTTTAGTTAACAAATCATGCTGTGGAACACCAGTCCAGTTGCTTATTCATGCTTTCATAAAATTATGACATTTTGTAAAGCAGAAAATCTCAGGTTTTCTCTCTGCGATCTGTTTTTAAACCCTACTATTTTTTCAAACATCTCTTCTCAGCCAGCTTTGTCTTCATTTCCACCTCTGATATTTTTAGTTTTATCAGATCATCTGAACAGCTAGTTAAAGCTTCCTTTATATTTCCAACATTTTATTTGAGTTGATATATATATACCGTCAATGTTTCATTTATTTTAATCACATTTGAGTACATTTGATTTACTTTTTTCCTCTAAATTACGTGAAACTATTTCTTGAACCAGAACTGAAGCTTGAACTACTTTTTACTGAACAGCTGCAGAATCCTTCAAAGACTGTGTTTTCTCTTTGCCTTTTCTGATTGATTTTCTTTCAGGTTTTCCACATTTTTTTCTTTGCTGGTATCCAGGCAGTGTACTTACTAGCCGGTAACTAAATTTTACCCAAAAAACAGGTTCAATGGCACTCCTTTTTCTTACTTTTTGCGTTCACATTGGGAGAGCTGAAGTTAAGCTATTTTAGTTTTTTAACACCTTTATTAAGTTTATCACTTAAGGCATAGACAAACATGCATTACCAGAAAAGAAAACAAACCATTTTAACATTTTTCCATATAAACACAATATTCACCACATATATTTTCTTCACTAGTATCATCAGTCCAACATTACAAAAAATTGGCAAATTCTTGCCTTTCCTTAAACCTCACTCCTCCACCTCCTGAACGTTATTATGCAAGTATTGTGCTCAGAATTTCCATTTGCTTCTATCCAATTTGCTCCTTCCTGTTTCTAAAGATCCCTCTTCCAGTTTTTTTTTTTATTTCTTTTATAATATTCAATACCTCAAATACAGTTGGTGTAGACTTTTATTTCCATTTTCTAGTAATTGTTTTTATGGCACCCAACAGAATTAAACTTAATAAGGTCTTACTGTGTCTAGGCAATTCAGATCCTGTATCCCAGCTCAAAAGAATCATTCCTTACTTACAGCCATTTGAGCACAATATTTCTGATGGAGTACTCTGTAGGGAATTTTCAAATTCTGCCAACTCATTACACTCCCAAAACATGTGTTCCCAGTTACCTCTTTCCTCTCCATCACACCTCCAACATTTGCTATTTACCTGAGGAAGAAATATTTGAAGTATGCTTGTGGTATAAAAATACTTCTCCAAACAGTTCCAAGCAAAGATCCTAAACCTTCTGGACTTGGTTACATACATAAGTATTCCCATTGTTTTCTTGTAAATAGCTTTTCCAGTCTCTCTTCCCAGTCTTTTCTAACCTCCTGTCTAACCTCCTGTGAATGAATCATTTCTACCTCCTGTGATTCTTATAGTTATCATGCAATATTTTATATGCCCTACTAATTATCCTGTTTTAACAGCTGCATCTGTTCTACATTCAACTAAGATCTCTACCAGAGCAGGTCTTTCACTTAAAATGCCCTTATTCCTTTCTCTTTGCCTGCACTGTGAGCTCAAACTCTGACAGACAAGGCAGTCTCAGGCCTGCAATCCAAATGTCTTTTTGGCCTCATCCCACTCTATTACCTTTCCTGCTTGAGTTATGTGCTCCCAATGTGTTGGTTTCTTTGCCAGATTTCCAGTAAAGTCCAGACCCCTGTTGCCTATTTTCTGTATTCCCACGTATAGTCATCCCTATTGGCAAAATCTACTTTCTCCATTCTCATATTGGTTTAGTTCTTAGAATACTTTCTGCTACTTTATGAATATAATATTATGTATGGTTATTATTATTCTTAAGGATCTACATCCAAAATCCCACTATCTCTGTTTCTTGAACTTCCCTCTTGCTTCTTCATCATCCCTTTCCACTTTGAATTTTAATCTTCTGCTTGTGTTATGTATATGAGCCTTAACTGTGTAGATCTAAAATATTCCTTCCAATCAGGTAAACCTAAACCACCTTGTTTGATTTGAAGGATCAGTGTATCCCATTTAACTTTTGACATCTTTCCCTCCAAGAAAAATTCCTTCAATTATTTATTAATTTTTGTCCACAACTTTTCCTCAGGTTGATAAAAGCATGCCTCACCCATATACAAGACTAAAGGGACTAACAACATTTTTACTGCTTGTATCTTACTATCCATATCCATAAATAAGAGTTTCCAGTTTCTCAGTTTTTGTATTATCTTAATTTAGTATATTCTCACATACCCTTAGCTGCCATAACAGAAGCCATTTTAATCCATACTTCTAAATACTTCATCTTATCATGTCCCCATAAATATGGGTCTTGCGGAACCAGTTTGTGTGTTGGTACATAATTTATGGATATAGCCTTCATTTTATCTTCATTAATTTTATATTCAACAAAGACTTGAAACATGTCCTTTTCTGGATTTATCAGGTACAAAATAATAATATCTAAAATAAAGCCAACTTTTTTTCTGATTACCATACCAATCATAGCCTTGTATTTCTAAATTTCTTATTTTCTTTGCCAGTGGCTCTAAATATAAAACAAATAACAAGGGGAAACAGGACACCCATGCCTGCTTCCTCTGTTCAAACACAGCTTATCAGAGAGGAACCCTCCCACTTTTAATCTTGCCTCTGATCCTTCATATTTCCTTTTAATTAACCTCATTATTGTATCAGGGAATGCAAATGCTTCTAATACCGTACTCATAAAATCCCAGCTTACTCTGCCAAATGTTTTTTTCTGCATTAAGACCCACCAACAACAGAGGTATTTTCTTATATTCTGCTTCCCTCTGGATCATCATTGTTCTATTAATGTTGTCAAATGTTTGCCTCCCCTACACAAAACCACACTTATCCATATCTATCAATTTTGTAAACACCTTTACCATTCTTTTAGCAAGTATTGACAAACACTTTATAATTGTCATTTAAAATTGAAATGGATCTATATGAATTTGGGTCTGAAGGGTCTTTGCCATCTTTAAGTAACACAGCCACTACAGCTTTCTTCCAAGATGTTGGTGCTTCTCAACCTTTTAAAATAGTGTTAAACAAAATCTTCCTTATCTGTATCACTTTCTTCCCTCCTAATTTCAAAACTTTCACAGGAATACCATATGGAGATTTTCCTGAAGATTAATTATATGTCACTATTTTTATCTCATCGCCTACTATCTTAACTGTTAGCTGTTGAAACTCATCTACCTCTAACTTGGTATAATGAAGTCTTCCATAAATATTTGTATTTGCACTGTTTGTTGATTTCCACATTTCTCTGCTTTGTACATATTTTCATAAAAATTGCAGAATGTCTGTAAAACCTCTACAGGATCTTTGGTTATTTTTCTTGTTATAGGTTCCCTAAGTTTGGTGACAACCCTTTCAATATTCTGTTGCCTAAGTCATTGTGTTCTGGAGTTCTCAAAAAATAGTTGCTTAACTGCAGTCTTTCTAAACTCATGCATGTTATCCAGATGCTCCCTTATTTTCTCTGTAGTATTCTGCATTTGCTCCTCTTCTCGCCCTGTGAGATTTTCCTTATTCTGCAATACTTTAACTTTTGTTTTGTTTTATTACTTTTTAATCATATCTCTTTCATTATTTATTTTTAAACTCCATGTTAATTTTATCCCAGTCACTAGCTGTAACTTCTGAAGATATTTCTGTCTTCCCTAATAACTTTCAAATAATTTCCACTACCCATTCCTTAAATTCCTTTCTTTTTGACAGGTAGGTGGAAAAGTACCAGTGTCTTATTTTTACTTCATTACCCTGCATTTTTATCTTAATTGTATTGGTGCAGGATCAGAAGTTGTTATTGGATGTGTCAAAGCTTTCAATTAAATGCACACTTTCCTGTGAAACATAATTTCTGTGTAGTCTAGCCAAGTTTTTGTACTTTGGAGAATATGTAAATTCTGTCCGAGTTCTTACTGTTGAATTCATATCTTCAGTAGCAAATGTTTTCATAAATTTCTTCAGAAATCTACCCTCTTTTGTTGTATTGTGCCTTCTAGTTCCCCCTGACACATTCTCACTATTGCAAATCAAAATTCCAGTATTCACCTATAAATAATATTCTCTGCTGAAAGCTGATTATTTCTCCCCAATTTTTTTTAAGCTCCATAATAGCAGTTTTTGGTGGAATATAAATACATGCCATTTTAATCCTCATCCCTTACCAATAACGTTTTACTGCAAATCTACAGTTTTTGTCCTTTTTTCTTCATGTATCAATATTTCAGACCCTCTAGGAAGTAGTATAAGTACTCCCCTTTTTATCTGCCCCATATTCTGCCGAATATCCATTTTGAAATATTCTCTTTATCAAATTCACATATTAATTTCTTTCCAAATGTGCCTCATGCAGCATTGCTGTCTGCACTCTGCATTTCTTAATATAATGCAATATTCTTTCCTTTTTATCTATACCTGTTAGGCCATTCATGTTCCAGGATAATATGGACAGCATAGCCATCATTATAAAAAGCTTTGTTCCGACCTATTAAACATGACAGTTTTTTGAATGTGTATTTCCAGCTTTTGTGTTGCGTACATATGTTTGGCATGTTGATCTTTTGTGCAGTTGTTTCTTCTCATCTCCCTTTGAACCTTTGTCACATTTTCAAGAATGTTTTAATGAAAACCCTTAAACCAGAAACTAAATGCAAAACACCCCATCCCCTATTAACCTGAAAAAAAAAACACACCAAACTATGTACATTTTCAAAACATGACATTTAACCATACAGAATGTAACAGTTGCTCCAAATTGGTGGCTGGACCTACAGGCATTATCTAACCTAAAATTAAGGTTACCCATGCTAAAGTGCATGCTACAGCCTGTGCTCCCACTTGTACTGATTGCTATATTTTCTTTTCTTATCTCTCTTCCTCTCCCATATATGAAAAACAGCTTGTATGATTTCAGAAAGTATGAACTTTTACCCTCACAAAAAGTGCACTGGCTATTTTTAAATAAAACTAAATTGCACACTGTTCTATTAACTGCTTTAAAGTATTAAAGCTGATAGGGACATTGTTATCTCTTATTCACATCTATAATTTTAAATATAATTTTTTTCACTGAACTGATTGCCATTGTACCTTTACATGTTGCATTTTCCTCAGCAAAGAATACTCAGAATTCTCATGATTAACTGCTTGTACCTGCAAACAGCTTGTTTCCATTGGAAATGTGCTTAGCAATGAGTCTTTATAAGTTGTACTTAGAAATGAATGCATAGCTGCCCTCAGCTGCAGACATCTCAACTTCACTGAACATTTGCCAGTGGAAAACAAACAAGTTAATATCTTTGAAGCTGTAAGTAACTCAGCATTTTCATGACTCTCATCATTTTGTCTTATTACAAAAACACGTTTACAGCTTAAGTCAAAGATAGTAAACTAGACATTCACCCTTTTAAACTAAAAAGAGAAAATATCCTAATTCTGTGTATTATGTAATCCATGCACTTCTACACCCCACCTCCACCCCAGCAGCCCATGATCACAGCATATGAGCATTAAACTGGACTGTTGTCCAACTTTTTTCTCTTTTGATACCTTAAAACCTATATTTTGTACAACTTAAAAAGTATGTGTTTAATTTAATCGCTTTGCAACATACAACAGTCACTTAAAATACCCCTGACTACACACTACACAAAACTGTTTACTGTATACAATATGTTTATATCATGAAATGTTTTATACATATAGGAGCAAGAAATAGTAGTAAGAACAGCAACTGTTTTACTTACAGATAGTTTTCCCGCTTTTAGTGCTTTCTAAACAGTGCTTTTTTATAAACAATCAGGTGGTCGTACACATATATTGCATTTGGGTCAGCCCCCCCACGCAGCTGTTCCAGTATCCCATTATTTGGCTATTTCCCCCCAGTTGCCATAAACACTATTCAAAACTCTCAGTGTGCATACTGCTTTCTGCTCTACTTCTACAATGATTACAGATATTTGGATTGAATTTAACACTTTTATTTCAAATTTTCCAGCACAAACACTGATAGAAGTTTGCTAAACAAAGCAATACAGTCTCACAATGAAAACAGACTTAGCATTAAAACTTATGTGACTTTGAAACTCACATTCATTGAAACAACACTGAAACCCACATTCAAAGAAAATGCATCTGGCCAGTGGTAGATTTAAGTTTACCTTTGGGCTGTTTTCAAATCATAGATACCCCTGCACACATTTTTAGGACCATGCAAAATTTCTTCGATTCACCTTCCTGATTGTATTAAATTATAATATATAATAGTTAAATTATATCCCTTGTATAATACACCACTTGTTAGAGCATGCTTTAAATTATAGCCAGTAAACAAAGAAACAAAACATATGAACCAATAATGCCAAAACTGCCCAATTCAGAACATTTCAACCATAAAAGACCACTCATACGTCTGTCATTACAACCCACCAATGTCAGTCAGTCTGCACAGTCTCTGCAGAAGTAAAAGTCATCTGAATAATTCCACATGAAAGAGATCTGACTGTAACTAATGAAAAGGTTGCTGCTAGCAAGAAACTTTATATTTAAATATTTCATCTACAAATTCACTGCCTGCTGCCCTTGAAGAATAAATTGCCTATGTTACGTTAAAAATGATAAGCTGGTAATATTGCATTAGGGGAATGGATGGCAACCTAAAACAGGTTCATGGTTACTAGGCATCTTATCCAAAGGAGATCATAATCAGGACTGCAGCACCCCCCCTTAAAATCCAACACAGTATCAGCAATCCATCTACGTGCTGTGAGAACAGAACCCACAGCCTTTTGCATCAAAACAAAAGTATGCTACCTGCTGTGCTATCAACACTGTTTTAAAACTCTAAACACATAACAGTGATACCATTTGCTAAGCAAAACAGTTGCATATTTTGAGTAGAGGATTCAGGCTCTTGTTTCCTGTAGCTAAGGTACAGGGCTTGAGCCTAAGCAAATTACTAACCACCTGCTAACCCTAATGTCTCACACTCACAGCTCAACCTTTTAATGCAAGACATCTGGACGTAGTCTAAAATAAATAGGAACAGATTATAAATATTTCTCTCATGAACTTAGAAAATTGCTAGAATAACATGATTTGTGTTAGTATGCATTTTTCTAAAGGATATGAAGTCTAAACCTCAACTATCTGTCCTTATTTAGCAACTTCAGTCTTTTTATGAGGAAAAAACAAAAATATGGGGCAAAAATCTGGACATTCTGCAAAAACCTGGGCAGTTGAGGGGTATGCTACCTATCTCTTACACACACACACACACACACACACACACACACACACACACACACACACACACACACACACCATACCTCTCAACCTCTTAGCACAAGAAGTCTGGGCAATGCCTGTCATAATGGGGGAACAAAGGCCCAAAACTAGGGACACATTTTAAATATTGCTCTTATAAATTCAGAAAGTTGCTAGAATAACAGGATTTGTGCTGGAATGCATTTTCTAAAAGATATGAAGTCTGAAACTAAACTAAAATGCATGCCATTAGTTAGTAACTTTAATCCCAGTGATTTCTCAAAAAAAACTACAATTTTTATGAGGAACAGACCAAAAATATAAGGCAAAAGTCTGGACATTCTGTGAAAATCTGTATAGTTGAGAGGTATTACATACACATACACCCCTATCTTCCTCTTACACCCTCCCCCATACTTCTCAACCTTTTAGAGCAAGAAATCTGGACAAAGACACGCATAATGGGGGGGACAAATGTCCAAAAATAGGGACACCTTTTAAATATTGCTCTTACAAACTTAGAAAGTTGATAGAACAACAAGTTTTGCATTAGTATGAACTTTCTGAAGGATATGAAGTCTAAAGCTCAAATGTCTGCCATTATTTGCTGTCTTAATCCTCAATAATTTGCCAGGGATTGCCAGAAAAACACAGTTTTATGAGAAACAGACCACGGATGTGAGACTAAAATCTTGATATTCTGCGAAAATCTGGAGAATTCATTCACCACACACACACACACACACACACACACACACACACACACAGACGTACCTACTTCTTATATCCTCCAAAGATAATAACATTACAGTTTTTGTGTTTGTGGTGGGTAGACACTGTTTTAACTCAGCTATGCCATGTGGCTGTCCTTGTTTCTGCAATAACCTGCTTGTTGGCTGTGAGCACTGTAGTGTCCTAACAGACATTTTTTGGGGGTAAAATCCACCTTCAGCAAGCAACAATGGTGTTATATTAGTCTCTGCATCAACAATGATCTCCAAATTGTGAACATATGTTATAACCCAGTGCTCAAGGTGATATCCAGGATCATCTTTAAAGCATGGCAAAAATATGTTTTTGAGGTAGCTCATATGTACACATTGTATTCAGTTCTACGCATACAATTATGAACACAGTTTATTTCTACACTTGCCAGCTAGAATGCCCTATGGAAAGTGGCATGTTGGAAGGAGTGATATAGTTGACAAGTGTGCTACCTATCTATCCTATGCATCCATGTAAATGGATAGATAGACATATATATATATATATATATATATATATATATATATATATATATACATGATTATATTATCTGACGTAAAACATACAAAACAGCAACTGCTGCAAGCATGAAAAAAAAGCTTGACTTCACAAAACAATGAAAATACCCATTAATAAAGAATAAAACATTGAACAAATAAATTCTCTGTGCCCTAGGCAACCAGTATTCGACTGGCAACATGGGTGCTAGAGAGTCCTGGAAAGAGAGCATGATAGTGAGCAACTGGCTAGCCTCACTGCAGTTGCAGCATTAAGAACCTGGCAAGCTCAGTGCTGCAAATGGTATACATTGGATCCAGAGGCTGTGCATGTGAGGAAGTGAATATACACCTCCTGAATTCAGTTATTGCAGAGTTTGCAAGGCTGCAGAGGAGTGGTGGAAGGGCTAGGTCACACTTCACAGCTGCAGTATGATGCTATGTCAGCATCCTCAGTTTCCTCACTGGCCCTGGACGTGGGTTGAGTTGAGCCTGGAGAAGGCTAAGACAGGTCCAGTAGACCCCGTGAATGATAGGAAAAGCTAGTGGCAGCTGGTTATCTGTAGTAGGTAGGTTAAAAAAATAGTTTAGTATAGGGGCAACCACCTCTGGACTGCCAATTTTGGGAGCATGCCTTCCACCTCCCAAACTTAAGTATACCAACACTTGACTCAAACCAGATGTAACAAGAGAGAAATCAACTTAAAAATAGAGATTTTGTGGGACATATATATTTTTTTTATCTGGTTGAGGTTTCCTGCCAGAAAACAATATTTTCCAACCACTTAGCACAAGACATATGGAAAAAGCCAAAGACAATGGAATCAGGGAACAATTCTATTTATCGCGCTCATAAATTTTGGAAGTTATTAGAATAACAAGTTCTGCAATAGCATACATTTTCTGAAGGATACGAAGCCTAGAAATCAAATGCCTGTCATTAATTATGGAAAACAAATACCTGTTATTAATCATATTCCTCAATGATTTGCCAGAAAAGAACACATTTTATGGGAACAGATAAAAACTGAGGCAAAAATCTAGACATTTGACAGATATGCTGAAACCATCATCATCATCTTCTTTTGGCTGTTCCCATTAGGGGTCGCCACAGCGGATCACCTGTTTCCATTTCTTCCTGTCCTCTGCATCTTGCTCTGTCACACCAACCACCTGCATGTCCTCTCTCACCACATCCATAAACCTTATCTTAGGCCTTCCTCTTTTCCTGTTACCTGGTAGCTTCATCCTTAGCATCTTTTTCCCCAATATACTCAGCATCCCTCATCAGCACATGTCCAAACCAATGTAATCTTGCCTCTCTGGCTTTGTCTCCAAACCTTCCAACCTGGGCTGACCCTCTAATATACTTATTCCTAATCCTGTCCACCCTCGTCACACCCAGTGCAAATCTTAACATCTTTAACTCTGCCACATCCAGCTCAAACTCCTGCCTTTTTGTCAATGCCACTGTCTCCAACCCATATAACATAGCTGGTCTCACTACCCTCTTGTAGACCTTCCCTTTCACTCTTACAGGTACTCGTCTGTCACAAATCACTCCTGACACTCTTCTCCACCCACTCCATGCTGCCTGTACTCTCTTCTTCACCTCTCTTCTTCCACACTCACCGTTCCTCTGAACTATTGACCCCAAGTATTTAAACTAATCTACCTTCGCCACCTCTACTCCTTGCATCCTCACCATTCCTCTATCCTCCCTCTCATTCACACACATATATTCTGTCTTAGTCCTGCTGACCTTCATTCCTCTTCTCTCCAGAGCATATCTCCATCTCTCCAGGGTTTCCTCCACCTGTTTATTACTCTCAGTACAGATCACAATGTCATCTGCAAACATCCTAGTCCATGGGGACTCCTGTCTGATCTCGTCTGTCAACCTGTCCATCACCATTGCAAATAAGAAAGGGCTCAGAGTAGATCCTTGATGTAACCCCACCTCCACCTTAAATGCATCCGTCACTCCCACAGCAGACCTCACCACTGTCACACTACCCTCATACATATCCTGTACCACTCTTACATACTTTTCTGACACTCCTGACTTCCTCATACAATACCACAACTCCTCTCTAGGCACCCTGTCATATGCTTTCTCTAAGTCTACAAAAACACAATGCAACTCCTTCTGACATTCTCTGTACTTCTCCATCAACACTCTCAGAGCAAACATCGCATCTGTAGTGCTCCTTCCGGCATGAAACCATACTGCTGATCACTAATCATCATGTCCCTTCTTAACCTAGCTTCCACTACTCTTTCCCATAACTTCATGCTGTGACTGATCAATTTAATCCATCTGTAGTTACTACAGCTCTGCACATCACCCTTATTCTTAAAAATTGGTACCAAAACACTTTCTCCATTCCTCAGGCATCCTCTCACTTTCCAAGATTTCATTAAACAATCTGGTTAAAAACTCCACTGCCATTTCACCTAAACACCTCCATGCTTCCACAGGTATGTCATCTGGGCCAACAGCCTTTCCATTCTTCATTCTCTTCATAGCTATCCTTACTTCCTCCTTGCTAATCCATTGTACTTCATGATTCACTATCCCTACATCATCCAACCTTCTCTCCCTCTCATTCTCTTCATTCATCAGCCCCTCAAAGTACTCTTTCCATCTCCTCAACACATTCTCCTCGATTGTGAGCATGTTTCCCTCATTATCCTTTATCACCCTTACCTGCTGCACATCTTTCCTAGCTCGGTCCCTCTGTCTAGCCAATCGGTACAGGTCCTTTTCTCCCTCCTTAGTGTCCAACCTTTCATACAACTCTTCATATGCCTTATCCTTAGCCTTTGCCACCTCTCTCTTTGCCATGCACCTCTTCTCCTTATACTCCTGTCTACTTTCTTCATCTCTCTGACAATCCCACTTTTTCTTTGCCAACCTCTTTCTCTGTATACTCTCCTGTACTTCCTCATTCCACCACCATGTCTCCTTGTCGTCCTTCCTCTGTCCAGATGTCATACCAAGCACCTTTCTAGCCGTCTCCCTTACTAGCTCTGCTGTAGTTACCCAGCTATTTGGTAACTCTTCACTGCCACACAGTGCCTGTCTTAACTCATCCCTGAACTTCACCTCACAATTACCCTTTTTCAATTTCCACCATTTGATCTTTGGTGCTGCCCTCAAATTCCTCCTCCTCCTCTTCTTGATCACCAATGTCATCCAACAAACCACCATCCTATGCTGCCTAACTACACTTTCCCCGGTCACCACTTTACAGTCTCCAACCTCCTTCAAACTGGCCCTCCTACATAAGATATAATCCACCTGTGTGCATCTTCCTCCAATCTTGTATGTCACCCTATGCTCCTCCCTCTCGTTAAAATACGTGTTCACCACAGCCATGTCCATCCTTTTCGCAAAATCCACTACCATCTGACCTTCTGCATTCCTTTGTTGAACACCATACCTACCCATTACTTCCTCATCCCCTCTGTTCCCTTCACCAACATGCCCATTGAAATCTGCTCCAATCACCACTCTCTCACCCTTGGGTACAGTCATCACCACTTCATCCAATTCACTCCAAAATTTTTCTTTCTCATCCATTGCACACCCAACTTGTGGAGCATATGCACTAACAACATTCATCATTACACCATCAATTTCCAGCTTCATAAACATCACTCTATCCGACACTCTTTTCACCTCCAAAACACTCTTAGAATACTGTTCCTTCAGAATAACACCTACGCCATTTCTCCTGCCATCCACACCATGGTAAAACAATTTAACCCCACCTCCGATACACCTAGCCTTACTCCCCTTCCATCTGGTCTCTTGCACACAAATATACCAACCTTCCTTCTGTCCATCATATCAGCTAGCTCTCTCCCTATTCCAGTCATACTGCCAACATTCAAAGTTCCGACCCTCACTACCACAGCCCTAGCCTTTCTCCTCTCTTCCTGCCTTCGGCCATGCCTTCTGCCTCTTCTCCTCTTTCGGCCAACAGTAGCCCAATTTCCACCAGCACCCTGTTGGCTAACAGTACTGGTGGCAATCGTTGTTAACCCGGGCCTCGACTGATCCGGTATGGAAATATTAACTGGTATCCACATTAAACTATTTGGCGAAGTTTTACCCCGGATGCCCTTCCTGATGCAACCCTCCCCATTTATCCAGGCTTGGGACCGGCACAAAGAAATGCACTGGCTTGTGCATCCCCAGTGGCTGCGTTACAGATATGCTGAAACCAAAGAACAAAATATACATTTTTTCATGTTTAAATTATCTACAGTGATAACTGTTTGAGTGTTTCAGAAGCTGTGTAATTGAATCTGTTTAACAATAATTATATTATATCAGTTTTGCTGTATATGCATTTTATAAAAAAGTCTTCTTTCTGATGCACTGCCTCTAAACGAACTAAATGTTTGTGATATTTTCAGGTTTTCCAGATTTCTTCTTTGCTGCTATCCAGTCAATACCCAGTAAATTAATTTTGCCAACAAAACACTTTTAATGGTACTCCTTTTTCTCACTTTTTGTTTTCACACAGGAAGAGCTGAAGTTTTGTTGTTGATCTGTGTGTAATCATCTTGAAAGTCAACGTCTTGGCTTTGTATATGTAATTAACACGGAGTGTGGGAGGTGCAGGGAAGCTTGTCTCTGTGCAGAAAAACATGTTTTGTAATTCAGTCTAAATGGATTGATCTTTTTTTGTTTTCTGTTATGAACATTCATAGTTTCATTTGGTAAACTTCTAGGATTCCATGACATTTGGTAGGAATGCCAAATGTCAAAACCACTAAATATTGAACACCTATTTATTGCAGTTCGCACTCTCTAGGATAATCCCCAATGCTTTTATTAAAGAACATTATGAATGACACTCTAGTGACGTAACAAGCACTTACAATTTCACATATTTTATTTTATTTATTTATTTATACATATTTTGTTAACTGGGAAAGGCTGACTGGATTTAACAGAAGTTCCTTTTCAGTGGCAGTCTGGTAAGAAGAGTTCCAGAATGAGAAAATAAAATAAAATGCAAAGGTGTAGATTCAGACAATGATATACAAGTCAGTAAGTGCGTATTTATAATTGGAATCAACAATGAAACAGTACGACTTTGAAGAAATTTGAATGACTCATTTGACATCTGTTTTAAATGTAGTAACAATAATGGAAGGAAATGGATAGTTGCAGTTCTGTACAGGTAGAAATCATTTTTGCTCAGTATAAAAGAAAAACAGTTAACTGTGAAGTGATTAATTTTTAAATATTGTAGGATATCATTAGTAGTTTACATTTCCCCCAACACCAACACCAGTGCCACACACTGGCAGGAGAAACTACATGGCCAACAACATGCCTGAAACAAACTTAACTCAAAGCATGACATCTGAGATGAGGAATGAAAAAAATTGATCTTACTTATAAGGATTAAAAAAAAATTGCTGTCAATAATTACAGAGGAAAAAAAGTCAGCAAAAAAATCTCATGAATTACCAGTTTGTAACAGCAGTGTTTTCAGAATAAGAATCCATAAGAGCTTTATTAAGAAATTATTACTTATTAATCATGTATCTTCAGAAAAGGTTAATGTGTGGTTGTAAGCCCTGATACATAACCCCATCTACTTAACCCCTCTCTCTGCTAGTATTCCTAACATTTGACTCTGTCCACTGGCCACTTGTGTAAATGGTGATAGCCTTGATCATATTAACTGTACATTTTTGTATGAAATGTGGTGGAATGTCTGATGCTGGTGAAAATCGACCGGCAAGTACTCACCAGAGCCCACAGATAATGCATGCGCCAAGTTATATTTTTAGAACTTTATATTACATTGTGAATGTCATGGCCTATTAGTGCAGACTAGATTCCACTATTTCACCTGTGGTGCCATCCACCATGTGCAAGCCTACCTGAGGCAGTGCTGTGATGCTGCTGTTGGCTGACCACTGTCACAGTTTTCACTTTTGCAACAAACAGTAGAGGGAGGTGTAGTACCACTGGGTGCTTCATCAGTAGTTTTCCAAAGCTTTGCATTTATTTTATATTCTTATATTTCATTTATCTTATATATTACATTTATTTTATATTCTTATATTTTATTCTCCCATTTATTGTAACAAATATGTACAGTTTCCCAAAGCTTTACATTTATTTTATATTCTATCTTCCTGATGCTCTACTAAATCTGTTTTTGAGTTCACATAGATAAACAGATGCCTTTAAGTACTGACCTGGGCTAGCTGGTTGATTGTTTTCTCATCTCACACCTTTCTCCAAGTCCTGGTTCATAGCCACCCACCTTCTCTTGTTCTCCTAACATAATTCTCCCTTAATATACCCTCAGCCCTCCTAACATATCTCAGTTTAGTAAAAGCTATTATCTGGTGCAAAAGGAAAGTAATATAAGCTCAGGACTAAAAGTGTCTGCTGTTTGTGACACACATATTCTCCCCAAAACCTGTGAAACAAGTAAGGCAGCATATAACTTACCTGCAAACTGCCATCATTTCAGTCTACCTGATTGTTTTTTATCTTGATTCACTCTCCTCTTCCAGCTGGGCTAACCTGCTCCATTTGCCCTTGCTATGCTCGGACTCACTCCGCTCCTCTACCCTGCCCCCATTTCCACCCACCCCCTCTTTCATTACATTTATACTCTCTACACCACATCCCTTCCTTTTCCTCCACCCAATCAGCCAGTTTAATTAACACCTTTTCTCCTTGACAGCCACTGCTTCTACACTCTTCTCCCCTATAGCCTCATTACCTACCACGTCTCCTTCCCAATCCCATCCATTCCCTACCACATACTCCTACTCTCATCTTGAACCATCCCCTCCCACTCTCATACCCTATACCACTACATATCAGCCATATCTACTACTCATTCCCTCTCTGTACTTTGTCTCCTATCAAGTGGCACCTCTATCTCTCCATCTCCTTTCTCTTCTTCCTCTCACTAGCACCCTCCTACCATACTTCACTTTGCCTTCAGCTCCTCTCTCTCATCCTCTCAACACCTACTCTGTCACACATATTTAGTCTCACCATCACTTTTCCCCACCTCACCATCTAACCTCTTCAAAATTACCACTTTTTCTAGCTCATCTCTCTCCACTAGTCAGAAATCTAGATATCCTTCTACTCTGAACTTATGCTTAAATATTCTCACATTCTTTGACACACTTTTTATTCATTTTATTTATTTAACATTTGTTAACTTCAAAAGCCTGACTTGGAACAAAGCCAATTTTCAGTGGAGGTCTGGGGAGAAACGCTTCAGGTGCATGTCTTTGTAACGTGGGAGGAAACCCACACGAATGCAGGAAGACATGCAGACTCTGCACAGAAGGCACTCCAGCTGAGAATTGTACCGGAGAACCTCTTGCTGTGAGGCGACAATGCTACCATTGTGCCACTGTGCAGTTCACTTTTCTTGAATGGGGACATCCACCCCAAACCAGGACCTCCCACCCCTTGCTTGCACAATACCTCAACACTAACCTCCCCCCACCTACCCCTCCTAACAGCACTCCTCCACCTAAATCACTAAAAATCTTCTAATTTAATATCCAAAGCATTGTAAATAAAAATAACAGAACTGCACTCTTGGATTTCTAATACCTCTCCCCACATCCTAACTCTATCGGAAGGCTGGCTTAAAACACACATCCTCAACTCTGAAATCTTACCTCCAGGCCACAATAGCTTTCACTTAGAACCAATAAGCGAGGAGGGGGTGGCTATCAGCTACTCTGAACTAATAAACCTGTCCCCTCTCTCCATCTCTGTTCCATCTTTCTCAGCTGCAGAAATCCTTATCGTTACCTGTCACCTAAACTCACACAAAAGATTTGCCATAGTACGTATGTACATTCCCTCCAGCAATAATATTCCAATCCTAGAGAACTTTCTCTCCTGGCTCACTCAACATGTCCCCTATGAAACCTTCTGGACCTATTCTTGACTGGATTCTTACCTCAGCTCCCAACCATTACCATAACCTTGGCATACTTCCAAAAACTTTAAGTGATCACTCTCCAACCTTTATTCATAGATTCACCCAACATTTTCCCAAAGACCTTACTTAGCAGAATATACCGGAACCTCACACACTTTGACCCAGACACTTTTAACTCTAAACTATGTGGCATCATTTGGTCCTCCCTATACCAATTCCCTCTCAGTGAGGCTGTGAAGTCCTTCAATAAGATTTTCCTTGACACTCTTGATTCTACTGCCCCTTCTAGAAAAATCAGAATTAAATCCAACTATGCCCCAGACTTGTAAAACAAACCAGATTTATCATGCACAAAAGAGATCGCACCCGGAAATCCTGGTTTAAAAATAAATCCCCTCCCTTACTTCAGACATACATACATAGAGTTCAGAAGCCGGACCAAAAATCTAGTCATCAAAGGCAAGAGAGCTTATTTTTCCTCTCACCAATGCAGCCCTCACAAAAATCAAAAAAATTCTGAACCTCCATCAACAACTTGTTCCATCCAGGTAAACCCACTACTTCCAACCCCTTTCCGCACAACACTGCCTCTGAAACTGCCACTCTCCCTCAACAACTATTTCATAGAAACTATCCAAAAGCTCACACAAAATAGTACATCTCACCCAACCCCAATACCACCTCTTAACAAAACTATTCCCAATACATTTTCTTTCCAGCCAGTCCCAATTACCACTATTAAATCTCTTCTTAATAAACTTAAGCCTTGCTCCCCCTCTGCCGACCAAGTACCTTCCCACTTCCTAAAAATAGCTACACCATCAATCATCTACCCTGTCACTATACTTATTAATCATTCCATCTCTGAGGCCCTTGTCCCAGATATCTGGAAATCCTTTTATACAATCCCTCTTCACAAAGGTGGCAACTCTACTGATCCCTCTAACTTTAGACCCATTGCTATCCAGTTCCCCCCTTCTAAAATTTTAGAAAAGTGCATCCATGCTCAGTTAATCAAACACCTTCTTGACAGACTCCTTACTCTTACCCAACATGGATTTAGACTTCACCATAGCACAGCCATTGCATTACTCTCCTTTACTCAAACAAAAGCTGAAGCCCTTGACAATAACTTGCTTGTCTCCTGTCTATTCCTTGATCTTTCAAATGCCTTTGATACTGTCTCTCACTCTAAATGCCTTACTAAACTTTCTGATCTACATCTCTCTTCCTCCTCTATCAACTGGTTCTCTAGCTACCTCTCCAGCAGGCAGCAATCTATCCACTTCAAAACTGTCCTCTCTCCATTACTCCCTGTAAATACTGGAGTTCCCCAAGGATCAGTTCTAAGCCCTCTTCTGTTCAACATATTCACTAACAAACTTCACTCTGCTGCCTAACTTCTCTACAGTTCTGCAATATGCCAGTGACTCTGCCCACAACATCCTTGAACTCCTATCTCTCACTCAACAAACCTTCACCTCTATGGAAACCTGGCTTTAATCTAAATCAAAAACAAAAACTAAACTCCTTCTCTTCTTCCCTAAAACACTCACCCAGCACAAACCCTCTTTCTCTATCACTTGTCTTAATAACACCATCATCAAAACTGAACCCCATACAAAACTACTTGAATTAATTATTGATAACGAACCAAAATGTGGTACTCATATCCAACAATGTATAAAAAAGATGCACCAGAAACTCCGACTTTTCTATCGCAACCTGAAATTTCTGTCACCTTCTTCCAAACCTTCCCTCACTCAGTCCCTTTTCTACCCTGTCTTCTCTATGCTGACCCTGTCCTTACTAATGTTCAAACTTCACTTATCGCTAAACTAGAGGAAACATGTCACAAAACAGCCAGGTTTGCCTCTAATCTCCCCTATAAATCCCACCACTGTCATACCCTTAAATCACTCCAGTTGCCAGAATTCTCTAAGCAACTACTTCTACCCCAACTTCACATTACACACTCTATCCTGAATGACCCCTCTTCCTGCCCTTCCATCTCCAGCCAAGTCCCCTACTACAACCCCCATCATCACCTTCGTACTTACAGTAAACACTTCCTTGACATATATAAACCCAGTAAAAATATAAAATACTACAAATACTCTGTTGCACATGCTTGGAACTCCCTCCCTCCCTCAAAACATAAGAAGTATTCATCAAAAACATCTGTTCAAAAAAGAACTTAAAAATTTTCTTCAGAGTGCATGGTCCTACCCTTGTCTAACCCCCACATGATGTAGCCTCTTCTCTTCTCAGCTTTAACTCCTTTTCCCTAGTCTACTTGTTACTTCCTTGTACTTGCCTAATATACCTTTATACCTCCCTCTCCCCTCATTTCCATAGGTTGATACTAGGCTATCTGCCCTAGGGCATTTATAAGCCTAGCCAGAGTGTGTTTGGCTTTTGCCATCCTTTTAGATTAGTTGACTGTGCCTCTGTATAGTAGGTCACAGAAGATAGCCCTTTTAAGGTTAGTTTACTGTGCCTCTGTCTAGTAGGGACACACAAGAGATCCCAGGGGTAAACCTACGATCTCCCATCCACTCGTCAAGATTTCTCTTGAAGAGGGTCATTGAGGGGCTCTGCCTAACATGGATTGGGATTTTGTTCCAGAGTGAGGGAAGCCTCTGGGATATGAATCTGTCCCTCCAGCATGTCCTATTTATTTCTGTGCTGAGGTTTAAGTCTCTGGAGTGTGTAGCTCTAAGGTATTTGGATTTCCTGAGGTGGAGCATGTCCATTAATTCTGGGTTGGACATGGCTTTATACGTCAGGCACAGATCGCCTCTGAGTAGGTGGTAAGCAACTGAGTAGAGCTGGAGTTTCTTTAGCCTAACTGCGTAGGGCATCTGTTTGAGTCCCTTGATCCTCTTGGTGAGATACTTTTGGGGTCTTTCCAGTTGCTGCAGGTGTCGGGTAAGGTACATCCCAAATGGGGCATTGTATTCAATTATGGGCCTGATGAGTGATGAGTAGAGAGGCACAATGACCTCTCTTGATCTAGATGTGAACCCTTTTGTGATAAGGTGGGCTATATAGAAGGTCTTTCTAACCACTTTGGCAACGTGATTGTCAAAGGAGAGATTGCTATCTACTTGGGTCCCCAAATCCCTAATTACTTCTTCAGTACTTAATGGATTACCACCTATGTGGTAATTTGTGAGCATTTTGTTTTTCCCAAAGGGGATGACTATGCACTTTTTGGCATTTAGCTTTAGGCCATGACTCTAGCACCAGTTATCCGTCTCTGTGAGACCCTTTTGAAGGATGCTTATGTCAGTCGGCGAGACGGTTATGGCACCCAGTTTGCAGTCATCTGCGAACTTGGTCAGCCATAGTCCTCCCGTGTTAGCCTGTACCTCAGAGAAATATATACCGAACAAGAGAGGTCCCAGGACTGAGCCTTGTGGGACGCCACTTGTAACTGGTTTAGAGTCTGACATGGCACCTGCAATTTTGACCATGTGGGTTCTATCCCTGAGCCAGTTTGCAACCCATCTTGTGACATAGGGGTTGATATTTAAGCTGGTGAGCTTATTTATGATGCCCGAGTGGGGTGTTGTGTCAAAGGCTTTTGCGAGATCCAGGTAGGCTGTGTGGACTACCTTCCCTTCATCTATAGCCTTGGTGACTGTTTCAAAGAAGTCAACCAGATTCAAGAGGCAAGATCTGCCCTTAACAAAGCCGAATTGGGTAGGATCCAGTGTTTGGAGGTTCCCAATGTCTTTGTTTATGAGTTCCATGATGATATGCTTCATAGCTTTGCAGACCAGGCTAGTCAGGCTTATAGGGCGATAGTTTCCGAGGTCCATTGTGGCACCAACTTTGTGGAGTGGGACCACTGTTGCTGTATGCTGTGACTTTATGTGAGGGTTCAGTTCTTCTTGGAGCTCGTGTAAGACGCAGCCCGGGACCCCGTCCGGTCCCATTGATGCTGTGTTTTTTGCTTTGGAGAGGGCAGCTCTCACCTGTGCATCTGTGATGTCAGGGAGGCTACACTCTGTTGGGATAGACATTTGCTCTTTTGGGGGGTAAGGGGGGGAGAAGTTTGCACTGAACCTGTCTGCCAGGATGTTGGCAATGTCTGTGGGTTCAGTGTATTTTTTGTCATTTTGCACTAACTCAGAGGATATCTGGGAGTTACCACCCAGGTTCCTGATATAACTAAAGAAGGCCTTGTGATTATCTTTAGCGTCTTGTGCAATTTTTCTTTCGAAGCTGGCCTTAGATGATTTTATGAGGGATCATAGTTTCTTGCTAGTACTGATCGGAGATACCTTCCCTTTTTGGGATTTTGCTCTATCATGTAGTAGCTTCCTCCTTCTGTTGTATAGCTTATTTATGGCTGGGGTCCACCAGACAGGTCTCCTGCCTTTGGAGGAGCGAGTCCTGGTTTTAT
Source organism: Protopterus annectens (assembly GCF_019279795.1). Classification (NCBI taxonomy): domain Eukaryota; kingdom Metazoa; phylum Chordata; order Ceratodontiformes; family Protopteridae; genus Protopterus; species Protopterus annectens. Next base: position 354,982,295 of record NC_056735.1, on the reverse strand, counting down.
TTGGGATAGCACGATCCATGCATTCCTGTAGGTGTCCATAGAATGTGTTTGTAAAGGATTCTGCAGTTTGGGCCGTATTTTCCACTGGCCCAGGGACTTTGAAGGATTCCACCTCGGTTTTGAGAAGTGTGAAGTTTGCTTTTGAGAAGTTCTTCACCGTGGTTTCCTTGGCTGGGGGTGGGGACGGGATATGGATGTCCAGTGAGATTAATTTATGGCCAGATCTTACCAATGAGGGGTATACCTCTGGTATGGAACATAGAGTCCCCATGTTGGTGATGATCAGGTCCAATATGTTTTCCACTCTTGTGGGAGTGGTGACCAGTTGTTCCATAGTATTTGAGTTTATATGTTCTAGGAACCGTTGGGCGAGGGTGTTGGGGCTTGAGTAGTGCTCCCAGTCTATGTTTGGGTAGTTGAAGTCATCCAATATAATGGTGTTTGGAGAGACCTTCATATTCTCCAGTGTTGTCAGGAAAGCCGAGTGGGGTTCCTGTGTTTGGGAGGGTGGTCTGTAGCAGGCTACAAACTGAAAGGCAGTTTTGCCCACTGTTAGTTGCACATGGATGGTCTCCGATGCTTCGTGCAGTGCCACTAACCTGCAGGTGTGGGTATCTTTGATGAATATGGATACTCCCCCTCCTTTTGTGGTTCGGTCCGAGTTTTGGGACCAAAAAACATGGTATGAGGTATAACCTGGTAGTGCTGGGGTGCTCTCGGGAGCCTTGAATCAAGTTTCTGTTACTGCACAGATATCGATATTCTCCATACTGAGGAGAGCCTTGAGTGTGTGCATGTTGAGGTTTAGACTTCTGGCGTTGAGCAGCATTACCCTTAGTTTCTTTTTCCTTGTGTTGTCTATGGAGGTGGGTTTGTCTTTTGAGCCTTGCCTAAAAAAGGCACTATGAGGGTGGCAAGAGCCTTAGCCAGTATTCGAAAGCCCAGGGGTGGCAAGTGCAAGCCGTCCCTAACGAAGCAACGTGGCTTGTCGAGCATGTCATCCCAGGCTGACAGACACTGGATCCCCTTTGAATGACACCAGTACTTTAGCCAATTGTTAAAATTGATCATTTTGTCTTTATACTGTGGCTTCATTCTTGGTGAGGGTAAGATGCTACTCAAGGTCAGGGTCATACCGGCCTGGGCTACATGATCAGAGAGCTCCTCTATGTCTCTTTTCATGTAGTCCAGGGAGGTACGTCTCAGGTCATTCACACCAGCATGGACAATGACGGAGTCAAATTTGTACTTGCTTTGGAGTGACCTGAGTGCTTGTGTTATGTGGTGGTTCCTGGCACCTGACAGGCAGCTTACAGTGACCTTCTCCTTGTTCCGCCTGGTGAGTGGGACGTCAGTGTGTCTGACAATAGAGTCACCTATTACAAGTGTATTAGGTGTGTTGTTTAGCCTTAAGGGCTGTGACTGTGTGGCACACTGACTTTGTGAACTATGTGATACGTGGGTATTGTTGTGGGGTAGCGGTTGCTTGGATGTCTGCTTTGGAGGTCTCTGCTGCTTGGGCAGATTTTTATTTAGAGCCTCCGAGTATGTTTTTGTGTGTTTATGTGTTTGGTTTGCTGTTGCGATAGGTCTATGTGAGACTGGATTTGTGGTGTGTGTGGTTACCTTCTCCTCCTGACTGACTGCGCCAGTACTGGGTTGAGAGAGCTCAACCTCCATTTTGGCTATATAGTTGCATCTCTCACATATGTTTGAGCTTGTTGGGAGGAGGAGAGGGTGGTCTGTGTACATAAGGCAGTTGTAGCATTGCCTCAAGATTCCCAGATTCACCAGCTGGACTGGAGAGTAAACCCAAAACTGACTTTTGGACATGCCAGAATAGTATAAGGAACTACTTTTTGACTGATCAAAAAGGACCAATAGGGAGCCAAGTACTTAAAGGGAGTATAAGAGGGTGTAGTGCTTTAGTTTATATACCATATATATTCATATATATCTTTATTTAAAAAAAAGAAAACAACTTTTTTTGATTGAATGGTTTATCTATTTGTATGTACTTCATGTGTGATATTCTCTAGACCTGTCAGTTGTTATTTAACCTACAATTCTCTAACTATTGATTTTCTTATTATGTTTCATGGTGGTTTTACTTTTTTACTCTTATTTTTATTTTTGATTTGATTTTTATTGTAAAATATGTAATACTTCTGGAGCATTTCTCCTTGGGTCTCCACTGAAAATGGGCCCCTGACTCAGTTGGACTAACCCGGTTAACAAATGTCAATAAATAAATAAAATAATATAAATAATAATATAAATATATATAATATAAATATAATGTAAAACACGAGCCATCCCTAAAGATGCAAGAATAATATTGCTAAGTCAGCTGAGGTAACTAAGTAAAGTTGCAATAGAAATCTGCTCGTTTAAGCCAGGCCAGTTGTTAGCCTCAGAAAGCAGTTGCCAGTACCATTTGCATTTTTCAAGTAAGAGAGACCATGGACCACCTGTGTCATAGATTGGCACTTGTTTCAGTATGCAATATGCAAAACGTGAAGTAATGGCCTGAATTTGACTGTATATGTTTGAACAAAGCATGGGTGCAATGGTACAGTGGTTAGCGTTGTCACCTCACAGGAAGAGGTTCTCCGGTTCGACTGTCGGCTGGGGTGCCTTCTGTGCAGAGTCTGCATGTCATCCCTGCGGTCATGTGGGTTTCCTCCGAGTGCTTCGGTTTCCTCGCACATTCCAAAGACATGCAGTAGGTGGATTGGACACACTAAAATTGGCCATAGGTAAGAGTGTGTGTGTGAGTGAGTGGTGCAAATGAACTACTGTGGCAGGGCTAGCCACCCAGTGGTGTAAACCTTAGCTCAAAATAATTGTCACTGTGGAAGTGACACCCCAATCCCATATGTAAAATGGGAAAAAGGGTTGAGGATGGATAGATGGATGTTCATTAACACAAGCCCCCCCCCTTATCCAGTTGCATAATTGTAATATTACCATTGTTTTTAAGCTCATTAAATTTGGCAATTTCCTGGTTGGTAAGATTAGAGAGATTTCTATCCCTTACGTTTTTATAATTATGTGCGAGTTACAGATGTTCAACTCACGCATTTTTTCGACTCATCCTCTATAATTCATTGTTCCAAGAGTCTGCATTTAACCAGTCCTGTAAATGTGGTGGCTGTGAAACACAGTTGTTCACTATAGGACAGACTCCATTTGGATCCGGATTCACAGCTTGATTACTATTAATGGAGCTAGTACTAGTAATACAAAAAAAAAGTAAATTGTCATTATTACCAGGATTATCCACAAATTGATGAGTATGTTCCAAAACCCAGATTTGCCTCTGAATGCTTGGCAAGGTCACAGCCGAGTTAACTTGGGTAGCCGCAAGTTGGTCAATTCTTTGTGAAAGTTGTTGTATTAATAACGTCAGATCTCCAACCATTTGGTGTAAATCCAGTGATTTACCTTCAGGAAAAAGGTACTGTGAGGAAGATTCAAGTTGGGTTCCCTGAGCCATAACAGTCCAAACTTATAAAATAAAAACTCAAAGCACAAACTTGAAATGAAAGATGTTACGACAAGGAAATCACCAAACCAAGATATCGAGAACAATGTATTAATCCGTATTAAAATCTCAAAAATGTAATACCAGGTTAAAATTCAGGATACAACATAAAAATAAGCGCTTTCGGTCCTATAGTAAGAAACATCATCAGATAATCATGCAAAAAAGAAACCGCATTAAATACACCATTAGTTTCAAACCAACCAATAAGATGGTAGAGTAACAACCAAGCCCCCAAGCAGGATAGCGGCAGTGCCATGAAACATAAATGCAAAACAGACTAAACTCACAGCAGCACTCCTAAATGTTTAAATATATTTATATTAAATATAACACATAAGTAAATAGTTCAATTTAACATTAGTAAAAATGATAATATAAGTAATATATATAATAAAAATATAAATATGATATAAAACACTGAGCAATCCCTAAAGATTCGAGAATAATATTGCTAAGTCAACATTTCTAGAAACATGAACATGCATAATTTTTTTATGTCTCTAAAGATTTGAGCCATAGTAAACAAGAAATAGAACTCTGCTGATTTAAGCCTGGTCAGTTGTTAGCCTCAGAAAGCAGTTACCAATACAGTTCGTGTTTTTCAAGTAAGAGAGACCATGGACCACCTTTATCATAGATTGGCACTTGTTCCAATATGTAACATTTAAAGTAATGGCCTGAATTTGACTGTATATATTTGAACAAAGCGTTCATTTCTTTCTCAGTTCTGATCTTATACAAATGTTCATAAATGTGGTCCTTAAGTTTGCAGTCAGTCTTACTAACATAAAAACTTGAGCAAATGGGACTTCGGGCACAATAAACCACCCCTTTGGAAACACAATTAAAGCATTTCCTAAATGTGGGCATAAGATTATTTAACATCAGATCGTCACAAACTAAAATATGTTTACAGTGCACACAAGCACTGCCTTTTTCATGCCTGTATTATCCACTTGAATAAACTTTTTTGTCTCAAATGTTAGTTTTAACTTCTTCTCTCTCCTAAGTACCACATTGGGTTTTACCCCAATGTGGTCTCTTAAACTGGTTTCATTTACAGACAGACCCCAATTCTTTTCCAATATATTTTTTATCAAATAAGTATTAGTGGAAAATGTAGTAATAAAAGAATTTTTGAGGTCCAGATTTGTATTAGTATATGTCTTATTGTTACTAATATATGTCATATTGTTACTTACCGCGATGGTGCAGTGGTTAGCATTGTCGCCTCACAGCAAGAGGTTCTCCTGTTCGATTCTCAGCTGGAGGGCCTTCTTTGTGGAGTCTGCATGTCCTCCCCACGGTTGTGTGACATTTAAAGACATGCAGGTAGGTGTGTGCATGAATGGGTGTGCCTTCTTTGAAGGTTGGGCATTGGGTTGGCACCTCAGCACCATAAAAATCCACTGCCAATCATTAGCAGACCGGAGTTCTGCTGTGGCGACCCCTAACCGGGAAAAGCCGAAAGACATTACTTTTATATGTCTTATTGTTACTAAAACCTGTCATCGCAATATTTTGAGTAATGGTGGTGGTGGTCAAAATTATGTGACCATCAATGGTATTCATGTTTCTGGTTAAGGACACATGTTTATTACCTAAAACTGATAAAAAGAATTTATGTTCTCATTTATTTATAACCTCTAACATCAGGTTGTCAATAAATTTGGTTAGATACCCATGTTTTGTGTTTACATTTCATGGCATTGCCTTTATCCTACTTGAGGGCTTCATTGTAATTCTACTATCGTATTGGTTGGTTTGAAACTAATAGTGTATTTAATGTGGTTTCTTTTTTGCATGATTATCTGATGATGTTTCTTATTGTAGGAATGAAAGCACTTGTTTTTTATGTTGTATCCTGCATTTTAACCTGATATTACATCTTTTGAGATTTTAATACAGATTAAAGCATTGTTCTCAATATCCTGGTTTGGACTACACTTCTACAAAGAGGCAAGTCACAAGCAGAATCCCTCAGGGAATGGATCCTTAGACCACTCCTTTGTTGCATTTACTTCTCTGAAGTTAAGGCCAATGTCAGTCTCCTCTGGCTGACTAAATTTCCAGATGATTGCAATTAAGAACAGTCGTAGAATCCCCCACTGACACAATTGTTCTCTAGGAAGTGCTGACACAGAGAAATAGCTGGTGTCAAATCTATGGACTAAAACCAAATGTCAAGAAGTGCATAATTGTATCCTTCAGGAAGTCATCCACCTCTGGTAACTATCATATTGACAACACACCCCCTAAAAGGTGACCCAGTAATCAGGGAGTTGGGGATACACACATAGACAGTAATCTAGTCTTTTACCATCATGTGTCTACAATAGTGAGGATATCATTCTACGTTGTGCAACTTATAAACAAAGGTATGGCATCTAGGTACAAGGAGGTCATTGTTCCACTGTATTTGGCATTCATCAGACCTGTCATTGAGCACAATGACCTCTTTGGTATGTACCCCAACTAGGCACATCCAACAATTGGAACGTCCACAGAGGTTCCTCACTAAAAGAATACAGGGCGTAAATATAAAAGAGTACAAGGTGTAAGTAACATGTCCTATGCAGACCACCTAAGGTCTTTATCCCAGTATTCTCTCTCCTTCAGCGTCTTGAGGGGGATCTATGCGTGGCATACAAGGCATTGTCAGACTGCACCCTGATGGGCCTCCTGCATATCTGCATAACAAATAGCACCAGAATCACCCATTCTAAAGATTTAAACCTTGCCTATGATATAAATAAGACCTGCTGGAGAGACAGGTATGCATCCCAGAGACTACCCCATCGCTGGAACAGGCTCCCCATCCATGTGAAGCAGAGTTCCTCCTTAATCCAGTTCAATTGTAACTTGGACAATTAGATGGGGAAACAGGAAATGTATTTCTGGTTTGGCACCTATGTCTCTGCTGAACACAAGCAGCCTGTAGTTGTTTCATCTCCCAAGCCCCTGCTTGCACTTATCAAGGGTACTAGAACTTGTCAGAGATTTAGGATGCATGGCTCAGCTTAAAAAGTCCCTTGTGGTCATTAGCTTAATACACACAATGAACCTATGAAGTCTTTAAGATAGCAAGCATGTCCCCAGTCTGTCTTTAGAAGGTCCTAGGGTCCAAGTGAAGTTTATGCATACTATGGTATTCACAAATGTAGGAATGCCATGCATTCCTTCATTTTCTATTTCTGTGCTGTACAAACTCACAAAAGGCCTTATTATATCCTTATCTACTCATCTCTTGCTCCTTGAAAGTATAACAACTTTCTCTTTGCCTATAACACCTCCTCCAAGGCCACGAAGTGCCACTTAATTCACCAGGTTGCTGTAGAGTGAAGGTACAAACCTCAATGTGGGAAACAGCAAGATTCACAGCAAACCACCCAATGTTTTAGACAAAGAATATATGATAGCAGGAGTTTCTCTTTGACTTTAACACTAAAAATGGAAGACTAAAAAATCTAAGTGAGTTCTGCTTGATGCTGGTTTCAGACTGAGTACTGTTATTATACCTTCAAATAGTAATGTAGTGAGTTTTTGGCTGGGGGCTGTTTTGCTCTGGGTCTATATACAGTTAAATACTGTACATTTCTACTGTTTATGGCTTGTTTTGCTGTCTAAACTGTGCTGGGCTAATATAATGTGATATTAAGTTAGACCAACACTGAATGGCTATCGTATGCAAACTAGATTGTGGTTATTGAGCATTTTGATCTATGGTCTTACTGGTTTAACAATTGCTTCTCTGAATGTGCTGGCTAATTTTTTAGTATTTACACTTGCATTTTGTACACGTGCTGACTGTTTTATTTGTATTTACTGCATATTTACGACCACCTGGAACTATGTTATTGCTGGTTAGCTATGTAGTATTACTTCCCTGCATATGCTGATTACTGCTACGCTCTTTCTCTCCTTCTAGTTATCCCTCCATCTCCTCTAACTCCCTGCTGGACTCCCTTTCCACTAAATGCGGTCATTCACCTTGTAAACTGTTTCTGTGCACCAGGAAACCACAGACCGTAATAAACAGGAAATTCTACTGAAAGTTAATTGTAGGTGCTGTAAAGTGCTAAACCTCTAAGGCTTTGGATACTGTAATAGTATCACCAATTGGTCATTGCCAAAGTAGAATAACTAATTTTTCTGCCTGTACTAGTGAGCGCTCCGCCAGGAGAAACATCTGCTTAATTACCCACTACTGCCATACTCTCACACCCAGCTCTTCTAAACTCCTTCCCCCACTCCTCTGACATCAAATAACTTTAAGGAAACTATCTAATTTGGCAAGAATCATGGCCTAAATCATAGGTATAAGACTGCAGGAATGAGTGGAAACCTACCCTTGTTCCACAGCTTCTGTTTGTTTTTTTCCTGATTGTTTTTCATAGCTCCCGCCTTTGGCAGGACCTAGGGTCTACCCGCTCCATTCACTGCATGCTTCGTTCATGCTCTCTGCTCCCCTACCCTGCCCCCAATTCCCATCCACCCCTACTAATTCTACATTTATTCTATCCACAACCCCCTCCCACTCAACCACACAACCAGTCACAACAATCCTGAAACTTCTACCCACCTAGCCCCTTAACAACAAGCAAACCAATCTCATCAGCACTTAATACTACTCTACCCACACCACCCACAACTATGCTACTTCAAAGCATGCTTACACTCCTAACATACACACTTCTTGCACACCTCACATCTTACCATAACACCATAATAGACCCACCCAACCACTTTCACTGCACCACTACTCTCACAACCATCCTCTATCCACCCACTTCCTACACTTATCATACAAAAACAATCACTATCCCAATATGCCTAAAACATTATCAGTCACCTTCTATTTACAAGCAAAATTTTTCCCTAAAGTACAACTAACAGATTTAGAAAACTTATGCATGTGGCCCTATAAAAACTAGCCTTCAGTGGTGACATCCATCCTAACCCCACCCCAAACACTTCCAACTCTACTCCTAATAACCTACCTGCACCATCTCTCAACTAACAGCAAACAGAAAGCCATCGGACCTCCTCCTACTAAGTCTAAATATCAGAAGTATAACCAATAAAACCCATGCCCTCCATGCCAATATAGCTTTATATACTCCCCAGACATACTCATTCTAACTGAAACCTAGCTCAAACTTCACATCAAAAGTGAGGAAATACCACTAACAGGTTATAACATACTTCATATGGATAGACTATAAAGGAAAGGTGGCAGTGTTGCTCTAATGTTCAAACACCACCTAAACATTCAAATCCTGAACCAATCAGCTCCCAAACTGGAAATGTAGAAATCCTGTATGCTAACCTCGAGCTGAACTCATATAAAACAATAAACATCATAGGATGCTACTTCCCACCTGGCCAAAACACCTCACCCCTTGAAAACCTCCTCAGCTGGGCTAGCCATTCTCTTCCCCAGGAAACCATAATTTTAGGTGATTTTAATATCAACTAGCTGTCCTGTAACAACAATCATCCCTCCCACCACCTATAACGTCACGGTTTTTCCAAACTTATACAGTCCCCACCCAGATAAATAAAAGCTCAAACAAACAATCTACTCTCAATTGGATATTAGTCAATAAAGCCCCTCAGTCATACCTAGCTGGCTGTTTACCTGACAGCCTCAGTGACCATACCCCAACTTTCCTTCTAAAACACCACTTAAATAATGTTAAACCCATTATCTATCGACAAATACGTAACGGGAAGAACTTTTATCCTCTTACTTTTACCTCATCACTTAAAACCTGTAACTGATCACCACTAAAGTACCTTAATCTGGATGAAGCTGTACAGTTCTTCAGTAGTACCTTCCTAAAAATCTTAAATACACATAGCCCCATAAGAAATGCCAGAGTCAAGACACAATAGTCTCCCTGGCTACAAAAAAGCACAAAGTCACTAATGAAATGCAGGGACAGGGCCTCCTCTAGACAGTCATTCCTGGAATGGTGAAATAAGGTGAAAAAGCAATTAAAAGAATAAAACAAAATATTATCAATCTGCCTAAAACTCTTACCCACCGCAGTCCTAGACAGTTCTGGTCCACCATTAACTTCATTCTCCACCCAGGTAAAGTTGACATCCCCCCATCTACCCCCCTAACAATATTGCCACCTCATTCAACACTTCACTGAAATCATTATAGCTTTGGCCAGGCAACACAACCCCCTCCCCACCCTCCCCTCATCAACACCAAATACTCTGCCCACCGTCTTTTCATTTACTCCAGCACCTACTTCCAACATAAAAAAAGTCTAGTAAAACTCAAGCCTACCAAACTAGCTGCTGACAATCTTCCCTGCAAATACTTAAAAATAGCAGCTGGTGCCCTACCCTACCCAGTCTCTATCTGGATTAATCCCTACACTGTGGAAATTATCCCAAATTATACCCCTGCATAAAGGTGGCTCCTCCACAGAACTCTCCATATACTGTCCCATAGCCATCCTTTCCCCTGTCTCCAAGATACTTGAGAGATGCATCCACTCCCAGGTTCAGGACTACCTCCTAATTAATAACCTCATCTCCAGCACCCAGTATGGCTTCAGGCCGTTCCACAGCACTACTTCTGCCCTGCTCTCTTTCAGTAAAACTATCCTTCAACACAAAAATGATGGCCTTTACTCCTCTGCCATATTCCCGGATCTATCTAAGGCTTTTGACATGGTCTCTCACAGACAGCTAATCTCTGTTCTCACTAACCTATCCTTTTCCCAATCAGCTACTGACTGGTTTAACAGCCATCTAGCTGACTGCCAACAATCTGTTATCTGGCATAATGATCCATCTCCTAGACTTCCTGTTACACTCTTCAAAACCACCAAGCAGGCCTCCCTCATTCAGTATGCAGATGACTCCACCCTCATCTGCTTAGCCCCAACAATAGCAGAACTCCATAAGGTCACGCAGGAAGCCTTTTCTTCAGTGGAAACTTGGCTAACTTATGCCCAACTAATTCTCAACCCTAACAGGACCAAACTCCTCATCTTCCAACCCACAAAATCTAACCACCTCAACCCCCACTTCAGTATCCTTGCCAATGACAAAACCATCATCTCTCCTACAGAACACACCAAACTACTTGGTGTTGAGATTGAAAATCATCTCAGATTCAACATTCACATTTCACTAACCATAAAAAAATTCACAAAAGACTAGGAGCCCTATACAGAAACAAACAATTCCTCACCAAACTGCCAGAATCTCTGTGACCAATTCCCACCTTATCTCCTCTCAACTTTATGCCTCTCCTATACTTATCAACCTCAGGCAAATAGACCTAAACAAGCTTGAGGCTTGTTACAACAAAATTGCTAAATTTGCCACTGGAGCATCCTATCATAACCACCACAATATTTCACTTGGAGAACTTGATTTGTTCAAACTCCTCCAACTTCTACACCTGAATCAACTCACTCCAGCCCACAAGATAGTAAACTATCCTCTCAAAATCTTCTTCAGCCCTACCATAACACCAGACCTCTACGCTCCAGCACCAAAAAACAACTTCTGGTTACCAAAGCCAAGAACTCTGCTGGAAAAGCTCTAGTCAGGTTATGGAACACCCTCCCCCCACCATAACCACACTAACATTGTGCACTCTCTTCAAAGCTGCTCTAAAAATCCACCTCACAGGACACTGGTTATGTCCATGCATG
>NC_056735.1:354931057-354966057 GCF_019279795.1 Protopterus annectens | reverse complement strand
TCTGTGCCAAGAGCATAAAATATAATTAGGTTACACTCTGAGGATGCCGTAGGCAAACACACTGCTGGCATCTTGGGTGATGAGTGTGACGACCCACCACTGGACCAGTAATCAAGGATCCTCAATCCTCACCACTGGCAACAGTGGGAGGATAACAGGTCCACACAGTATTTCCAGATGCAGTTCTCTGCAACAAGTGCATTTTCCCTTAAGAGCACACAGAAACCACAGTCAGTCCGGGGCTGGTTTCTCCCTCTGTCTCCAGATTCCCCAAAAGACTCCCTACTGGCACAGATATAGAGTTGTGATCTCAGCTGAGTGACCAAGCCAAGACCTGCCAGTACCCTCTCTGTCCAACCAGTCTCTTTGAGGTTTAATTTACAGACACACACACACACACACACACACACACACACACAGACACACACACACACACACACACACACACACACACACACACAGACACACACACACACACACCTGGAGAGGCTGGCACAGGCACAGATTTACTAGGTATGACCCTTCTGCCCAGACTGTAAGGTAGTTACCACTACCACCAGTCAACTCCTTATCAGCTGCTTTAATGCCCTTAACAAAGGGTGTCCAATCTTACTGTGTAATATGAATATTAATACAAATGGTAGTTTGACCAAGAGCAAGGCTGTTAGGAGTGGCCCACACAGTCTCACCAAATAAATATGCCCACACAGTCTCACCAAATAAATATGCAAGTACTCTCAAAACGTAAATATCTCTACACATATCAGCCAAAATGAAATGTTTAAATATATTTAATAATAAATAATAAAAGAACAAGACAATACGAAATTTATAGTCATAGTGACATGAGAGTTCAGAATCACAGGAAATATTTAAAACAACACTGCAGGACAGTCTCAAATAAATAAATAAAATATCTAAACTAAGCTTCAATATATTCCTGACCAAACCTAAGAGAATTACTATATCCTAGTTAACTTACTTAATTGGAGCAAGGCAGCTGTTGTGGTGAATGGTTCTTGTCAGGTCAAAGACCGAATATATAATGCCCTATCTCACCACAAGACTTTTTTTAAAATTAATATGTTAAATATTACTGCTGGGATAGCTTGCAGAATTACATAATTTCTTGTCATCTGACTCTATCCCAGGTGGAATCTGGCAGTAGTCAGCAACTACCTGTGAAAATACATAGACCTTAGGTCTTTGGCAGATGCTGGAACTGGAAGTCATAAAACAATTAATTCTTTTAAATTTCAAGACTAGTAGTTATTTCACCCTAAAGACAATACAGAAAGCTCACTAATACAGACATTGTTGCTGTATTGAAATCTGTAAGATTCCATCTTTTATGCTCTAGCCATAAAGTAATCTAATTTCAGGTATTTTTCTAAAATTTACTAGACTGAGGTTAACCTCCTGTATCCAAGTTTCCATTCAGACAGTTACAGTAGTTCATGTGCAATCTGAAGTAGTTAACTTCATTTTATCTGCAACCTGTGGGTATACGGATCCGTATCGGATCCGAGCCGGCAACTTTTTTCTAGCATCTGCTCCAAGCTGCGAGCTCCTCCCCTTAACCATAATGCACTACCATCTCCTATCTTCCCTCAGATCTCGTTTGCCGTGCCAGTAGTGTACATCGTGGTCTCCTTTGCTCTGAGCTCAGGGATAATAAGTGTTATTAATACTTAATCTCGTGTGATTCTGAGTGATTTTTTTCCCTTCTTCCCCTTTTTTAGTGTATCGCTTGTTCGTCGGTTTAAAACAAAAAAAAGTTTTGTTAAACTTTGTAGAGTAGTTGTTTGGCCTGCCCTTCCCCTACCTGTGCTTGTGTGTGGTTTTTCTGGTAGGTCGTGTTTTCTTTTTGGGTGCAGGACCATGGCTGATAAGCCAAAATCTGTTTTCAAGAAATGTACAGAGTGTGGCCATAAGCTGTCCCCTGCTGATGGTCACACTCTGTGTGTGATTTGCTTGGGAGTGGCACATTTGTCCACTCAATGTGCTATCTGCACCGGGTTCAATCCTAAGGCCCTCAGGGATTGGAAGGCCAAGTTAGCAGCCAAAGGCCTTCTCCCCGCTTCCATGCTGGAATCTGCCACGGCCTCGGTATCTAGTGCTCAACCTCCCACCCAGACAGGGACTCAAACACCCTCTACTTCTGGTGCTGGGCCTAATAAAGACAAATCTACAGTCAGCATGGCTGACAAGGAAAAAGACAGAGAAAGGCGCAAAGAGGATAGGGACAAGAGAAAGGACAGACTTCGCAAGAGATCCCCGGACAGGGAGCTCTTTCTTAGTCCCCCTTCTAAGGCCATGAGGCTAGTTTCTCCATGGCTCCGGTCTCCTCATTTCTCACCAGAGCCGTTGGAATATTCGGACCCGAGGCTTTCCTCCCCATCATTGCGCAGACCAGCAAGATCCGAGTCGGTGGCCTCTTCGAGGTAGACTCTGAGTGTATCGGACTTGGACATGGATAGGATGATGCGGAGATTCATTCAGACCCAAATACAGATGGGAGTCTTGCCAGGCCCCTCTCCCTCTGGAGTGGAGACCTCCATGCCCTTTTTCCGCCCCATGTCTTCTTCCCCGATCCATGCTTCGGGGCTCTTGGATCCAAGGATTTTCGGAGCTGGTAGCTTGGCACTGACGGTTCCTCCAACCTTGACTCCGGCTGTTACCTTGAGTTCCTCGGATCCAATTAGTTCGGATCCGAGCGACTCTGGGAGCCATGGACAGGGAGTCAGACCCGAGGGAATGGATTTTTCATTTCCGACCTTTTCGGATCCAACCCGTTTCCTCGGACCTCAAGCTACCTTTGCTTTGGCTCCGGTCCCCATTTCGGATCTGGGGAGGGCGTCTTCCTTGCTGGGTGCTAAGGAGGTCCGCTCTCCTTCGGCCTTCGAAGTGGTGGAGAGGGTTCTCTCCCAGGGATTGAAACCCCAACCCATCCCCTCGGATTCGACCAGGACCCCCTGGATTTGGCGACAACTCCCTTCATCCTGTCTCAGGGGCAGCCCGTGCCACAGGATCCCCAGGTTACTTTCCCTGAGGAACCCCCTGCGGCTCACGAATCCTTTTCTGAGAGTCCCACTGAAGAGGGTCACCATAAACGCAAGTGCAAAAGGAGGCACTTGGACTCCCCAGAGTCCCTCACTACGGACACTAACTGAGTTGAAGGAGAAGGTTCCCCCAGGTCACCTCACGAAGACGTCTCCTTCAGAGAAATCATGGAGATCCTCCGGCAGAGAGGAAGTTGGTCAGCCCCAAAACCTTCTGGGGATGAGTCAGTGTTCCTGGAGGCCTTTAGCACGGGCCCATCTACTTCCTGGGTGTCCCCGTCAGCAGACACTTGGACCTTATCACCATGCGGGCATGGAAGGAGCCTGACACCGTAGAGCCCATCCCCAAACGCCCTGACAAAATTTTATCAACCCCTTCCGACAGGCAACCTTGGTCAAAAGAAGTCCCAGTTGACGCTATGTTGGTTGCAGTGGCCACCAAGAAGGAACTATCACAGGAGAGTTCCTCGGTCCACCCTCCAGACAAGGAGTCCAGGTCGGTGGATATGTTTGGGAAGCACGTCTATTCCTCAGCGGCCTTTTCAATCCGTGCGCTGAACTGTTTGACACATATGATCCAGCTTCAGCGAGACCTTGCTTCGGAATTCGCTGAGTCACCCCCAGAGTCTTTATCACCGCAGGACAAACAGTTGTTCTCTGCGAAAATGTCTACTCTGAAGTCAGTCTCAAACACGTCTATGCGGCTCCTTTCCCATGCCATGGAAGGAGCAGCTAGGGCGGCTGGGACAGGCATAGCCATGAGGCATCATGCCTGGCTCAGGTTGTGTCAGTTTGCGGACCCTTTCAAGGTGTCATTTATCAGTGCTCCCTACGACGGTTCTTCCCTTTTTGGGAAGACAGTACATGACACACTTGTCCAGAATGAAAAGGACGGGAAGACTCTGTCTGCCATCGGGATCTGCTTCTCTAACCCTCAGCAGTCCTTCTCTAGGAATCAAAGAGGGCAGAAGAAGATGTGGTTCTGAAAATCTCAGTTTTCCCGGGATTCTCAGGACAACTATTCCCCCAGAAGCAGAGTGGGACAGGATCAATGCTGACCCAGAGGTAGAGGGGGTCCCAGGAATTTTGGGTCTAGAGAACCCTTTTCTGATAGACCCGGTCAGCAGCCCTGAGGGGTTGCCCGACTGTCCTACTCTGGAGGCAGTCGGGGGAAGATTGTCCTTACACCCAGCGACATGGGAGTCCATTACTACAGATCGCTGGGTGTTACAGATAATATCCAGAGGTTACACTATCCCATTCGTTGCCCCTCCAAATATTCCAAAACACCTCCTGGATGTTCCACCCGCTCACAGGGAGGCCACAGCTCTAGAGGTTTCAAAGCTGCTTTTCAAACGAGCCATCGAACAGGTCCCCCCCCGATCAGTCCGGATCAGGCGTCTACTCAAGGTTCTTTTTGTAGCCAAAAAAGACGGGCGACCTCAGGCCCATTCTAGACCTGTCAGCATTGAATTTGTCTGTAGCCAAACAGAAAGTCCGGATGGTCATCCTACAGTCCATTCTACCTTATCTCTGAGAGTGTGACTGGATGTGCTCGTTAAACCTCCAGGATGCTCACTACCACATCAAAATACACAGAAGCTCCAGGAGGTTTCTGTACTTCCAGCTAGGAGCCAGTCATTTTCAGTTCAGAGCCCTACCCTTCGGTCTCACCACAGCCCCCAGGGTGTTTACCAAGGTAATGGCAGTTGCAGCGGCTCACCAGAGGCTTTAGGGTATTCAGGTGTTTCCTTACCTGGACGACTGGCTCTTCGCTGCGCCCAACAAGCATCACCTGTGTCTGGCCCGAGATTACTTCATTCAGTTGGCAGATCTACTGGGAATTACAGTCAATGTTCAGAAATCCCAACTGTAACCAGTACAAGTTCTAGACTTCATTGGGGCACGGCTAGACACTTTGCAGATGAAGGTATTCTTAACTCCAGACAGGATCTTACACCTCAGGTGTCACATAGCACAGATAGCAAACTCCAAGTCTCCAAAGGTGAGCGAGGTTCTCCGGGTGCTGGGCTCCATGGCTGCCTCCATATCAATTCTTCCTTGTGCGCGCCTTCATATGCGGGTTCTTCAATGGACTCTGGCTGTTCAATGGTCTTGGCTAGACCTGCCCATGGAATTTCTGATCAGGATCAGTCACGTCTGCAGGACGTCTCTTCTTTGGTGGTTAAGTTCACCGGAGATATCAGAAGGACGCACTTTCGCATCATCTCCAGTCCAAGCCACAGTGACCACGGACGCCTCCCAACTCGGGTGGGGGGGCCTCTGAGAAGGACAGTCCAAGGCACGTGGTTCCAGTCAGAGACCAAGTTGCACATAAATGTTCTAGAGATGAGGGCAGTGCTTTTAGCATTGGATGCCTTTCACACTGTCCTTCCTCTCGGATTGATTGCAATTCAGTCAGACAACATGTCGGTTGTCTGGTATGTCAACAATCAGAGGGGAACCAGATCCTATCCCCTATGTCGCAAGGCCATGAGAGTGGGGGAATGGGTGATTTCCACCGGTCGGTTTCTGTTAGCAACGCACATCCCGGGGCACTCCAACATTTTAGCGGACAGATTGAGTTGAGCTATTCTGATGCTGTATGAGTGGTGTCTGAAACAGTCAGTAGCAGAGGAGATCTTCCGTGCATGGGGTCAGCCTTGCTGCGATCTCTTCGCATCTCCATCTAACGTGAAGTGCAGTGAGTTCTTTGCTCTGATTCCCTCACCAGGGGAAGTCCCCAGAGACACTCTAGTCCATGCTTGCCCCCCCCTCCCCCCGGGCTTCTGTATGCTTATCCACCATTGCCACTCATTCCGAAGTTTCTTCAGAAAGCTTGCTGACTGCGGTGCAAAGTTATCCTCATTGTCCCGTTCTGGCCTCATCAGGTTTGGTTCCCATTCCTTTGGTCTTATCTCTTACCTCCCCCGTGGGTTCTAGATCCCTGCCCGGATCTAATCTCCCATCCATCGGGGACCCATCCGCCCGATCTGGGCAGCCTCATTCTGAAAGCTTGGTTGCTCCAGTTCCATTGATTGCCAGGACTCCCGGTCTTTCATCCCTGGTAAAATCCATTCTGGTGGCTTCTTTTAAAGATTCCACTAGGAAACTTTATCACAGTAAATGGAAGCCCTTTTCCATTTGGGCCTCACAGAGATCCCTTTACAGCCCCTGTTCCAGTGGCATTGAATTTCTTGTCTGGCATTTTTCAGCAAGGAGCTAGTTCCTCCACAGTGAAAGTACAATTGGCAGCCATTTCTAATTTTCATGTTGGTGAAGACAACATTGCCTTGGCCTCCTCTAGGCTGTGTAAGGCTTTTCTTAAAGGTACTTTTCTGTTACGTCCACCTGTCAAGGATTCAGTGCCTCTTTGGGACCTTACCTTTGTTTTACAGGCATTGGTGGCTCCTCCGTTCGAACCTGCAGCTTCGGTGGATTTGAAATTTTTATCCTGGAAGACAGCTTTCCTAGTCACCATTACATCTGCTAGGAGGGTTTCTGAGCTTCAAGCTCTGTCTGCTGTGCCTCCGTATTTGGTCTTCCACAAGGATAGGGTCTCTCTCCGTACTAATCCTTCCTTCTAACCCAAAGTGGCATCTGAAGCAAACATAAACCAGTCCATTAATCTGCCCGTTTTCTTCCCTAACTTCTAAAATAAAGGTGAATACAAACTTCATTTGTTAGATGTTCATAGACAGCTTTGTTTTTATCTTCATAGAACAAAATCTTTCTGCAAGACTGACCAGTTGTTTGTTTCCTTTTCCAAAGCATTTCTGGGAAAAGCTATTTCTAAAGTTTCTTTGGCCAGATGGATCACTCTTTGCATTTCACATGCCTACAAAGCAAAAGATTTATCTCCTCCTGGTATTGTTAAGGCTCACTCTACCAGGTCCATGGCGACTTCTGCTGCCTTTTGGTCTAGGGTTCCTTTGGACGACATTTGTGCAGCAGCGACCTGGGCCAATTCACATACCTTCATTTCCCATTACAAATTAGATCTGATTTCTAGGGGTAGAGCATCCTTTGGCTCTGCGGTGCTCAGGAATATCCTTCCATAAGGGCCTCCCAGGATTGGAGTAGCTGGAGACTCTGTCCCACGGGTTGCAGATAAAATGAAGTTAACTACTTCAGATAAAGAAGTTATGTACTCACCATAACATTCCATCTGAGTAGTTATACTTAATTTTTCTGCAACATTCCCTCCCTCCGTCCCCTGGACCTTGCCCTGTCTTTTCAGGTTTGGTTCATTGGGCTGAGTTGCTTATGTATTTAGATGCAGCAAACTCGATCTGAGGGAAGATAGGAGATGGTACTGCATTATGGGTAAGGGGAGGAGCTCGGATCTTGGAGCAGATGCTAGAAAAAAGTTGCCGGCTCGGATCCGATACGGATCCGTATACCCACAGGTTGCAGAAAAATGAAATATAACTACTCAGATAGAACGTTATGGAGAGTACATAACTTCTTTTTTCTGTTCTGTTCCAGTAGGGCACACTGTGGTTATACAGTTCTAATACAGTTGTAACACAGTCATCTTATATAAATCATGTTGATATTCACAAATGACATATAATTATTTACAAAATTCCAGATAGCTGTGCTGGCAGTATCACCCTTTGTCACACTGCCCCCCCCCCCCCAAAGACTCAAGCTAGTTTTTCAAGTGACCCTTGAGAAATGTTGCTTGAGAGGGATGAACCTATTTGGGAATACATTACCCCATTCCCTGTCTTGAACCCATCTGCATTGCTGACCCCATTACAGTGTTGCACTGTCATATTATATGCCTGCAACCCTAGACTCCACCATAGTGACTTGGGATTTTGCTGGCTGGCTCCCTGTAGCCATAGATCCTCCTCAGACTCCTGTCTTCGACTGCAGATACTTAGCACCAGGGGCTCCATATCATGGTATGGTTTCATGGTGCAGAGATATCCTCAAACACACCTACTTGCTTGCTTTCTTTCCACTCTCCCAGTCAAGGTGAACCCTAGCCAAAGGTATTTGGAATGGAGTCCCTCCTAAAGCTCTGACTGGAGTAGACTGCCCAAGCAAGTAGTACTCTTTAACCATTGTGGGCTTCACAGTGGTTAGATCAGAGGTTGTGTCTCTCTTAGCAGTGGTCTGTTCCCCATCTACTAAGATAGGATATAACCTCTTGTGGTAGTTTGGTAGCCTTGTTGTCTCCAGACAACTTGCTGTTGGCATTCTGTCATTCCCACTTGCTGGCTCCCCTACCTTTTGTTCTCCCACCTTGCCTCAGTGGCATCTGTATGCCACATGACCCCAGTGGTTACATTTAAAACATTTATTCCTTGATTCTGGCCATGTACCTGAACTAGTGGCTTCCCCCTGTTACTAGTGGACTCTGTTGGGGTGGTTTAGGCTGCCCACCATGAGTTCCCTTAGACCCATGTGGAGCACTGAGTGTCCCTTTCCTGTGCAATGATGCCCTGCTTGCTAGGTATAAGTCTCCCTTTTTCCCCAACTCATCTGCGATATTACATTCCCTATCTGCCAACCAGGTTCTCATGTCCTCAAGCAAAATGCTAAGTGCTTGTTCCCTCACCAACAGGTCTGCCAGCCCTTCAAAAGTGGTGGCCTGACAGCCACTCACCCACCCACCTATGAAAATAAGTGCTTAGTTCAGCAATATATTTGCACACACTTTCATCTGCCTTGCGTCTATGCTCACAAAACTTTTTTCTGTGAGCTTCAGGTGTTAACTTAAAACATTCCAATAAAAATTGTGTAACTTTATCATAGTTTAACCAATCAGTATCAGAAAGTTTAGAAATAGCAGTTACAGCTTTACCAAGGAGTAAGGGGGTCAGGAACTGTACCTAGAGGCCTTGGTCAACATTATACTGTTTACAGATCCTTTAAAACATATGAATAAATCTATCAAAAGTATCACCCTCTGTAAATTGTGGAATACATTTACTGACCTTTATTCCTTCTGGGGTTCGGTTATTCCCTTCCAGTTACCTCCATGGCCCTGGCGAAGAGTCAGAATCTCCTTTTTCATGTTGCCTCTGCCTCTCATTTTCTTTAGCTTCCAGATGTCTCAGTCTCTCTGCTGACTCTAACTCCATTTGTTTCTCCTGCCGCAATCTGTCTGCTGATGCTAGTTCCAAATGTTTGGCCTCCAGTTAAAGTCTGTGTAACTACAGATGGATTTTTAAGTCCTCTGAGGAAAGACTGAATTGTCCATTTTCTGAGAGCTGTACCTCCCCAAGGCCAGTCTGGTTGTCTTCCTGGTTGCTGGTCTATGATGCAGCTGTGACTAAGGCTGCAACCATTTCCACTTTAGTTAGGCTGGAATGCCCCAGTCCTTTGGCTTCGAACATCTCAGCCACCTGGATCTTTGTCAGCTTGCCATAATCCTCTGCTGACATCCTTGCCTCTTCTCCCTGATTAACTATGCTAACAAAAAATAAATAAAACTATTGTTATATGAAACTCTGAATGTTCACTGTGTGGCTGCTTGCGAGTACAGCTTCCTTAATGACAACTGTTTACAGGCTACAGGAGTTCAAGATCCACACCACTCAATTGTAATATTTGGATATCCCACCACTGCCAACCAATATGTGAAAAAGGGGATACTGCAAGTCAGCTATCTGGAATTTTGTAAATTATTATATGTCATTTGTGAATATCAACATGATTCATATAAGATGCTTGTGTTACAACTGTATCAGAACTGTACGTCATGTGTATCTCAAACTGGTTTGTACAGACGTGTTAAAAAGCTGTTTTATAAAGCGCTTGAGCTTAAAATGTAACCACAGTGTGCCCTATTGGAATATAACAGAAATGTACATGCACTAATGTAACTGTTTGAATATATATTTTTTTAACAGGGGAAACTGGGATACAGGAGGTTAACCTCAGTCTAGTAAATTTTAAAAAAATACCTGAAATTAGATTACTTTATGGCTAGGCCATAAAAGATGGTATCTTACAGTTTTCAATACAGCAGAATACACAATGTCTGTACTAGGGAGCTTTCTGTATTGTCTTCATGGTGAAGTAATTACTAGTCTTGAAATGTGGAGGAATGTAATTGTTTTATGACTTCCAGCATCTGCCAAAGATCTAAGGTCTATCTATTTTCATAGGTAGATGTTAAATACTGCCAGATTCCAGCAGTGGGGGGGTTTCACCTGGGATAGAGTCAGATGACAAGAAATGATGTCATTCTGCAAGCTATTTGAGATATTAATATAATAAGTCTCTTAGTGAGACAGGACATTCTGTATTCAGTCTTGGACCTGACAAGAACCATTCACCAGAACATCTGCCTTGCTCCAATTAAGTAAGTTAACTTGGGTATAGTAATTCTCTTAGATTTAGTCAGGAATATAGTGAAGCTTAGTTTAGATATTTTTCTTTCTTTATTTGAGACTGTCCTGCAATGTTATTTTAAATATTTTCTGTGATTTTGAACTCTGATGTCACTGTGAATATATATTTAGTATTTTCCTGTTCTTTTATTATTCATTATTAAATATATTAAACATTTCTTTGTGGCTGATCTGTGTAGAGACATTTACATTTTGAGAGTACTTGCTTGTTTATCTGGTGAGACTGTGTGGGCCACGTCTAATAGCCTTGCTCTTGGTCAGACAACCATTTGTATTAATATTAATATTACACAGTAAGATTGGCCACCCTTTGTTATATTAATATTAAACAGTAAGATTGGACACCCTTTTTAAGGGCCTTAAAGTAGCTGAGAAGGAGTTGACTGGTGACAGTGGTAACTACCTTAGAGTCTGGCCAGAAGGGGGCATAGCTATTAAACCTGTGCTAGGCTCTCCCAGGTGTGTGTGTGTGTGTGTGTGTGTGTGTGTGTGTGTGTGTGTTTGTATAAATCAAACCTCAAAGAGTATGTGTGTCAGCTACTTGGGCAAGGCTCAAAGAGTATGTGTGTCAGCTACTTAGGAAGGGACACAAAGCACTGGTTGGACAGAGACAGTGTTGGTAGGTCTTGGCTTGGTCACTCAACTGCGATCTCAACTCTATAGCTGTGCCAGTAGGGAGTGTTATTGGGGATCTGGAGAACGAATGAGAAACCAGCCCTGGACTGACTGTGGGCTCTTTGTGCTCTTAAAGGAAACTGCACTTGATGCAGAGAGCTGCATCTGGAAATACTGTGTGTGGACCTGTTATCCTCCCAGTGTATGTCCTCCACTGTTGCCAGTGGTGAGGATTGAGGCCCCTTGATTACTGGTTCAATAGTGGGTCATCACAAAGAACATGAAGCACTTAAATGTTTCTGTTATGTCTACATTATTCACTAAAGAAAAGATGGCACAAAATGGTGACAAAACATGTCATAATTAAGTAATGAACCATAACAAGGTTAAAGGGAGGACTGTGGAGTTTAAGAAGTAAGAAAGATAATTGGTGAGGGAGAGTGAAAAGTAGTACAGCAAAGGAGTAAATGGTGTTTCAGTTTTGCTCAGTACACTCAAGTTACAGGAAGGGTAGGTATGAAATATAGTCAGTTAAAATGATGATATGTAAGGTTTGTGGGTGCACAAGCATGTGTGAATGAGTAGAGATATTTCCTTAACAAAATAATTTTTATAAAATAACTTCAGAAGTTGATCACAGACTGAGTAATGAGTCACAACATAATGCACAGATAAATCATTAAAAGGAATAGTAGCTGCATTGCTTACTACCCTTCTCAATAAGTCAGTAGAGAATACTGTTGAAAAAACTACCTGATGATAGTAGGAAACTTGCTATTGAATATATATGTTACATTCAGGTCCGTGATGTTTTCCCATGCTTTTGGTAGAAGTAATGTGAGGTTGCAGCCTTCATGAGTTTATGGCTGCTGTTTTATATTTTTACCACAGTGCATCACATTCCAAAGAAATGGCTGTGTTACATTATGAAGGTGATGCAGTTAATCAATGAGGATACTAGGATTGTGGGATATATTTTAAGTTCTCAGTGGCCTTATTTTGAAAGAGGAAAATTTTCATTTGGTGGAAAATAAACATTTTATATGGATTTGTTATATTAAATAACAACTGTGTCTTTTCCTGTATGATTCAGATTCCCAGACAGCAGTGGAGGACTTCTTTTCTGATCTGGGCTGTAAGGTACCATCACAGATACATGTAAAGATGGATGATAAAAGGCATAAGTGTCATCTCACAATTGTTGGAGACTGTACATTTCAAAGTAAAGGTAAGATAATGATATAGATATGCTGAGACCATGAGAATAAATGCATAAACACTATTTAGTTATTGCCTAGATACAGTGTTGCATGAAAGGATGATAATATTTAAAAATTGTGAGAGTATTTGTTTTTCTTTAACTTATGTGTGTAGTTAACTATGTTGTCTAGAAGTGGAAGTCCATGGAGAAAAGCTCCAATGAAACAAACTCCTTTTCAAAAATCAAACAAGACTGTATACAGTGCAGTAATGTAATGACAGCTTTATGTTTGTAGAGGAAATTTCAGTTGACTAAAATATTTATCACATAATCAATTAACTTGAGTAAGAGTTGCTAGGCTGGGTATAGGTAGTACAACAAAACAATTAAATGGAAAGAGACTTACAAAAGGCAGCCAGAGGAAGGAGAAGAGAAACTTGGTCAAGAGGACAAGTGATGTATCAGCAAGGAAAAACAAGTGAGAGAATAAGAAGAGAACAAGGTGTAGTAAGCATATAATAAATGTGAAGTGAGAGGATGGGTAAGAATTAGCATGAAGGTAAAGAAGAGGCTGATAAGTGGGAGAGTGTAAGAGAGGGTGTAGTATAGGCATGGTAAACCTTGAGTAACACTTGAATGTAGTGGGGCAAAGCTTCATGTAGACTGCAGAACATAGTTGGTTAGATACTAGATAGAAATTGATTGCAGAGGATGGGTTTTACAACAAAGATGTGGCATTTTATGAGGCAATACAGATGTAAAAAAAAAACATACTATTTAAGGAAGCATTAAAAGTGCTTCAATAATTTATCCAATTTATGTTGAACAAGAGAATGGAAACACCACAATGGTCATCCGTTAGTCAGAAAGCTCTTCCTTTCAAACTAGAAAAACAATTGTGATTAAGTTGATGTAGGTGGTATGCTTGTCCATGTCTTTGTAAAGTGGGAGAAAACCGGAGCACTTGTAGGAAACCCACATGGACATAGGGAGAACATGCAGACTCTGCACAGAAGGCACCCCAGCCGAGAATCAAACAGGAGAACCTCTTGCTGTGAGGCGACAACCCAACCGCTGCACCACTGTGCCATCTGTTATTGGTAGCACACTTACTCTTTAAGCTTAGAGTCAGCTGTAAGGAAATATTTTAGATGGGTCCCAGGAGGTATTTGGCTTATTTTAGTGTATGGTACATGCTGAACACATATAACACAGAGGTATGTGATAGAACAGTTGCAGTCAAGATATATTCCATTGATGGATGCAGTGATGATGTAATATACATTTGATGCTGAGTGGCCCGAGTTATTTAACTATAATTCTAGATATAGAAGAATCTGTTGTACATTTGTCTGTGGAGTGGGTATATCACTGTCATAATGAAGGAGGGTGATATCATCATCAGAGTGTTTAAGTCTGAGCTGTTTGCATTGTAGTGATCTGTCATGTATTTAGATGTTAAAAATTATTTAACCTCCTCCATCTAGGATGTAGCCTATAAGAAAGGATGTGATGGAAGCCTTGCCCATTTTATATGATATTTCTTATTGGTTGAGCACTCTTGAACCAAGCTGGTCAAGGGAAAGTGAAGTCAATGTGTATTCATTTCTTCAGAAGTAAGAAGTCGTTGAAGGTGTCAGATACTTTTATAAAATTATGAAACACAGTCAGCGACCATTATTCTATTGTTCATATGCTCATGTATGTAATCAGAGAGTATAAGGGGTGCTGTTTTCACACCATGAACAGAATGAGATTCATGTTGCGAGTCAGCAGGAATATGGATGGAGTCAGGGTAAGCTAATGTACTAGAGCTCTCCTTGAGTTTAGGAAGTGATTGCAGTGCAGAAGGTCTGTGCTTATCATGTAGGGTAATGTCAGTGCTTTTATGTAGTGGATAATGTCTTCCTTTAGTTTTCAAGGAAGTTTGTTTACCCAGACGCTGCTGCTTATTCATTTTTCCAGTGGGGGTGGTGAATATCTGCAGTGATCTTCAAAAATTTAGAGTGGGTAGGTGGTTGGGAAGGAAATATCATTCTGAGTATGAAAATGACAGGATGTGAGCTGTTATCTGAATTTCTTCATTTGGTGCTTTTGGCAAGCTGGGAATTAAAAGCTACCAAACCAGGAGTAACCTCATGGAGAGTAGTCAGTACTGTGAGGTTGTGAGAGATAGCGTATTGAAAATGGGATTTGAACATTTCAGAGTTTTTCGGCATTTGGAGATGAAAAAGTAGTGGAATTACTTGCATGTATAGGTTTGCAGATGGCTTATTAGTAGTCTGCAGTGGTCATAGGACCAGACTGCAGATGTTGGAAGTAAGAGACTCATGATCAGAACCTGTGCTATTGTTCCTGAGCTCCCTGTATTTCTGAAGGGTAATAAGTACACTGTTATGTTACTGCTTCCAAACAGAATCATACTGGACTGTGGCAGTAGTGGCATAAAATAGGGGCAAAACAGGCAGACATCCAGGGCCCATAACTCCAGGGAGGCCCATGGCCAACAAACCAAACAATTTCATTTTTAACTTTTCCCCTATAGATTGACCAAAATGTCCCTCTGTTTTCCATGGCCTAGGAACCTGGAAGTACTAAGCTAGGTTCCACCCCCCCCAAAGCGAGTAGTAGCAGATGCACAACAGTAGAAGGAGAAGTAACCAGTGTGGGAAGTGATCGACTGCTTTGAACCACTGCTTGCATTTTAATTGCTGCTGCTTTGAGGATTATTGAGTCACATTTACCTAAAAGGAATTGCTGCTTGGGAGGTTATTAAAATGGCTGAACTGGAGAGTTTTGAAGGTGGAGAAGCACTGGAGCATTATGTTCTGCTGCACTTGCAGTGAAAAGCTGGAGAAGTATTGGAACATTAGCATTACTGAATTGAAATGAAGAAGCACAAGGAAGTGCATCTGTCTGTGTGTGTTTCTGTGTCTGTGTGAGTATGGGTTTCAAACAAAGTGTGAATTTCTTTAATTTCCAGTATATGATCTATTTGAAGATGTTAACATGATGGCATCTATTTAAGTAAATTTTATGGCAGTATCATCAGCACACCAGTAAATGCAACATCTTAGTATCAGAGTAGAATACTAGCCTGTTGACACAAGGGGCCTTTTTAAGCCTAGCCTTGCTTCCCATTAGGCCATTTCTTCTTCTTCAAGGGCAGCAGGCACCTCATTTGTAAATTACTCACTGAAATGCTAACTTGTTTCCCAACAACAACATTTGTGTTAGTTATAATTCTCTTTAATGTGGAATTTTACAGATGGCTTGTACTTCTGCAGAGATTGTGGATGTTAGCATATGTTATTAGGTGGTTAATATTTCTTATGCAGTCATCATAAATACTCTTCTATTTCACCTGTGCTGCACATGGTGGGTCTTACTGCATGATGTTAGTTTTATGTAGTTTATCCAAAGCTACAACTGAAGTGCTTGTTATTCATTTCTTCATAAAATTAAGGGGTAGAAACAGTCATCAGAGTGGCTTTAACTGCTTTTGGGGATGGAGAAGAGCTAACTGTGGATGAATTACCTTATGCTCTTTTAATTTCTAAACAGTCTTTAACTGGCTTTACAGGACTGGAGTGTGTGTGTGTGTGTGTGTGTGTGTGTGTGTGTGTGTGTGTGTGTGTGTGTGTGTGTGTGTGTGTGTGAATTTAGTTGGAAACCTTCACTGTGGCTTCTGTTTGTGTGAAACAAATTTGAAATATGTTACATTGGTCACTATTATTATCAATTTTTGTGGACACATATTATCAAAGAAACCTACAGTCAACAACGTAACTGTAATTACTGGGTTTTGGAGCATGTCTATGGATAAAAATCACTGAATCTGCTTGGTTGATAAAGTTAAAAAGTCATTAGTATGTCTTTGCAGCACTAACGTGCATTTATGTAAAGCAAATTAGAATACCTTTCTGTGTCCATTTTTTTAATCGCAATTCAACATGTTATGTATACACAGTCAATAGTGTCCATAACTGAGTATGGATGTTGGTGGATTATAATATCAGCAGTTTGAGTGGCCGTATTATGATTGAAATGTTCTGAAATTGGTACTTTTGTCATTATTGGTTAATGCATTTTGTTTCATTGCTTAATGGAAAAAAAACATTCAAAACTACGCATTTAAGTGACTTCCAAGATAGCTGCACACTGAGTAACAGCTTAATTCTAGCTCTTCCAGTGTGAAAGCAGAAACTTAGCAGATATCCTAGACCTGGTCATTACCAACATGGGAAATCGATGCTCCACACCTATGGTCACCCCCTCATTAGTCAGGTCTGACCATAAGCTAATCAGCCTTAACATCCACATCCCACCCCCACCCCCCAGTAAGGAAACCTCCATAAAAAACTTCTCCAAAGCCAACTTCATGCTACTCAAGTCAGAAGTGACAAACTTCATGACACCCATGCAGACGGGAACTGAAAGTTCAACTGCTGAATCCTACAATAAGGCACCGTACGAGCACATCCACTCATGCATGAATTGTGCCATCCCAAATAGAACCAAGATGCTCTCATCCAAAAAAAGGAAGACAATCTGGTGGTCCCCTGCCATAAGCAAACTTTACAACAAAAAGAAGAAACTGTTGCAGAAAAGAGAAAAATCCCAGGATGCAAAAAACTTCCTTACCAGCCTCAGTAAGAAACTGAGATCCCTCATAAAATCCTCCAAAGCTAGTTACGAAAATAAAATTGCCAAAGGTTCCAAAGACAACCACAAGGCATTCTATAACTATGTCAAGAATCTAAATGGCAATGCTCAGATCTGCTCTGAGCTAAAACAGAATGGCAGTAAATATACTGATCCCAAGGATATTGCCAATATCCTGGCAGATCGATTCAGTGCCAACTTCACCCCCCCCCCCCATCCCCTAAATGGCCTATCTCAATACCGGAAGATTGCCAAATTCTGGTAATAACAGCCACACAGGTAAAAAACGCACTCTCCAAAGCTAAGAATACAGCATCCATGGGACCAGATGACATCCCGGGCTGTGTACTACATGAACTACAATATGAACTGGCACCTCACCTAAGTGTCATGTTTAATCATAGCCTCACCTCAGGTTTCGTGCCCACTGAGTGGCACAGAGCTACAGTTATCCCACTCCACAAGGGGGGATCCACCTTGGATCCCGGAAACTACCATCCCATCAGTCTGACAAGCCTTATCTGCAAGGCCATGGAGCGTATTATCATGGAACTTATAAACAAAGACATTGGCAACCTTCAAACACTGGACCCCACCCAGTTTGGGTTCGTGAAGGGACGAGCTTCTCTCCAGAACCTGATTAACTTCTTCGAATCAGTCTCCAGAGCCATGGACAAGGGTAAGGTGGTCCACACAGCCTATCTAGACCTTGCCAAAGCCTTTGACACCATCCCCCACTCTGGAATCATAGATAAACTTACTAAGCTGGGCATTAATCCCTACATCACCCAATGGGTTGCTAACTTGCTTACTGATAGAACCCACACTGTAAAAGTAGCCAACTCCAAATCCAGCTCCAGACAAGTGACAAGTGGAGTACCTCAGGGTTCAGTCCTGGGACCACTCTTGTTTGGCATCTACTTCTCTGAAGTACAGGCCAACATAAAGGGACTCTGTATAACAAAGTTCGCAGATGACTGCAAACTGGGAGCCATTATTGAATCCCCATATGATGTGGATACTCTACAAAAGGGCCTTACAGAAACAGATGCATGGTGCCTGAGCCATGGGCTCAAGCTCAATGCCAAGAAATGTATAGTTATCCCTTTTGGGAAAAAACATGTATCTGTGAATTACCATATAGGTGGCAGTACACTAAACACCGAAAGTGTGATAAGAGACTTAGGGACACAGGTGGACAGTGGTCTCACCTTCGATAACCACATCGCCACAACAGTCAGGAAATCCTTCTGTGTGGCACACCTCATCACTAAGGGCTTTTCATTCAGAAAAAAGGAGGTCATTGTCCCACTGTACTCATCCCTCATTAGACCCATTATAGAATACAATGCCCCATTTGGTGTGTACCTCTCAAGACATCTGCAACAACTGGAAAGGCCACAGAAATACCTCACTAAAAGAATCGAAGGCCTAAAGCAGATGCCTTACGCTGACTGCCTTAAAAAACTCCAGGTATACTCTGTCGCATATCGTCTACTCAGAGGCAATCTCTGCTTAACATACAAGGCCATGTCAAACCCAGAGTTGTTGGACATGCTACACTTAAAGAAATCCCAATCCCTCAGAGCCACACGCTCCAGGGATCTAAACCTTGTCATCACAATAAACAAAACATGCTGGAGGGATAGGTTCCTGACCCAGAGACTCCCCAGACTCTGGAATAGATTGCCCATACATGTCAAGCAGAGTGCCTCTTTGGCCCTCTTCAAAAGGAACCTTGACGATTGGATGGGAGAAAGGAAATTCACCCCGGGGATCACGTCAGTCGCCCTGCTAGACAGGGGTCTAGGGAAGTAAATAGTGTGGGAAGAAATAGCCAGGTAATTGTTATGGCTAGGCTTGTATAGGCCCTAGGGCTGATAGCCTAGTACCAACCTATGAACCTAAAAGCCAATGAACCTAGAGTTCTGGGTAAATTTCAGTAATTGGCTAGTAAGTGCACTGCCTGGATGCTAGGAAAAAAGAAATACATGAAGGAAAATCAGCTACAAAAGGTGATGAAAAAACACTGATTGGGAAAAGTACTGTAGCTGTTCAGCAAAAAGGCAGTGCAAGCTCCAGACATGACTTCCAGTAACCTAGAGGAAAGTATAAGGCAACTGCTCACAGACCTGACTAAAATAAACAAAATACTGATAGAGTACATCAACTCCAAAATTAAAAGGCTGGAAAAATGGAACAGATATTCAGATAAGGTGATAAAAGTGCAAGAGACCATACCTCTGGTGGCCATCAGATTTACCTTATTTTAAGATTAGTAAATTTTAAACTTAGTGATGGGCAGTGGAGTGGATCTAAGCACAATAGCCCCTGTCCACTATCATATTTTCACACTACTGTTCCTCTTATTCTGATCTCCCTCCTTGGCCTTATGACCTCTGACAACACCTCTTTTACAAACAGAGAAAGTTCAAAGTTTCTGACAAGAAAAGCAGTAAATTCATCTCTTTGAGGCAAAAGTTATCAGGATATGCACATATGTTTGAAAATGGGTGACTTGGAGAAGATCTTTTCCCCTTGACTTCCCAAAGTGAGGGGCTTTGCCTCCTACCTTTCTTTACTTATTATAAACAACTTCTGAGGTCTCACTTCCATGGTGTGTGTTTTTGACAAGGTATATCTCAGTGAGATGAGCTGAGAATGAATTAGGTGGCAACTGGGGTTAATATTAAAGCTCCACAGACAGATTATAGAAGCTGTTAGTGTACTAACTATCTTATGGGCTTCCAAGGTGTAATCCACGTCTGGTCTTCAAGGCCTGAGGGTATAGCTAGGATTTTTGTAATTATACATCATGATGCTGTGCACTTAGACCTCAATTCAAGACTATAAAGCTAATTGGTTACATTATAGTCCTGCTTTGGGGTCTGTTTTCATTTTTTTAAATGAGTAGTTTACCATGTAAAAAAATACAGAGTTGATGAAGGATGTTCTGATGGAGGAGTTGCAGCACTAATTGTGCAGTCAAGATCACCCCCCCCCCAAATGATAAAAATATTATTTAAAAAGTATATGCAATATTGTGTTTGGAGTATGCCTTTCTATGCCTTTGTTCAAAGTAGTATCATGTAAGTTTTTTTCCTGAAGCTTGTATCAGGAAAGCACTGCCCAAGAGGCTAACACCACCTTGTGACTTCATTCATTAATTTGGTAAGTTTGTTCTCTTGCAGTGTATCTGCAGAAGTTCTTCATGTTTCACTGATGCAGTCATCACACTCGGGTTATCTTCCGGCAGGTAGCCCTCAGTCAGCCTGAATACCAAAGTCTTGGGATTTCTGCATCGGATGCTGTCACCTCTTCCATGATGCACACGGGAGCCCGAAGCAGAAGCAGTTCGCAAGTGCCAGTCAGCCGCTACCTGAAATTTTCATTTTTTGAGTTTCAAATCTAAAGTCTTCTGAAGCTAAGTACCCCGTTGCTCTAACAGATGTCAGAAAAAGTTAACAATTGTCTTGCCTGTGGAAAGCAACTACCTCACAGAGATTTTCATTCTTACTGCGTCACCTGTTTAGGCCCAGACCATGACGTTCCTCACTGTCGGTTTTGTGCTTTAACGCCCGAACCATTCGTTGTCAGGCTATCTTGGTCACTAAATTCTTTCGCTCTCGTTCTCCGTATTCCGAAATGGTTTTGATAAGCCATCCAACTACCAATCTTCCGAAAAAATGTAAGGATAAAGAGAGAGACAGACTGCATAGGTCCAAAACTACCGACGACGCTTCCATTAAGCTAGTCGCCAGCCCGCCGGTACTCAGTGAGGCGCCGTCGCAGCTCCTGATACCTGCTTCTACAGATTCACAGGCCTCTGCTGAGACCCATTCATAGTCCGGTATGCCGCGATATGCTTCTTCGACTATGGATCCTGCGGATGTCTCTACCTTGGATGGGTCCAGAGTCGCTGTGCAGGCACCAGCTTCTGAGGGTATATTCTGACCTTCCGCTGTCCGAATTAAACCGACTACTTTGTTTCTGACTAAAACTACAGAGTTTCTCAGGCCCAGAGTTCGCGCTACGCCTAGAAAACCGATGACCAAAGCACGTGCTCAAGCTTCCATGCCACAGAAACAAATGCTTAGAATGGCTGAAGTCTTTATAACTCTAATTAGGGGAAGCCATCCTTCCCCCTCTAAAAGACAAAGACTTGATTTCCCTTCTGATTCTACAGATCATGAGTCCGATGACTCTGATCCCTCTGATTACCAAGACATACCCTTATCTACCTATGAGGATTCAAATGCAAAGTATTCCATTCCCTCTGCCTCCCCTCCAGAGGACTTTTCTTTTGGTGAAACCTTGCATACCTTAAGAGAGCAATTCCGCTGGGATTGCCAGGACTGCCCACAGTCCAAAAAGAGACTCAGGGAATTTTTAGACTTGCCTCAGCACAGGCCTCTAGCTATACCCCCTGTCCTGGATATTGTAGATGATGTCTTCATGGAATACAGTCTTACTCCTGATACTCTACCACCAGCTCCTAGAAAGCCTGACAGGTACCACAGGGTACCTGACTCTCACAAATTTCTCTTTAAGAATCCCACTGCGGATCCAGAAACCATCTCCCAGGGACCTAAAGGTATTAAGGCTACTACAGCCAAAAACCCTACCTCCTCAGATAGGGATTCTAGAACTTTAGACAGGTGGGGTAAGAAGGTATATACCTCTGCAACTCTTGCCATCAGGGCTTTAAATTGCCAGTTTCACATGTTGAAGTACCAGCAGCATATTATGGAACTAATTAAACAAAAAATGTTGATTCCAGATTGTGCAGAAAATAAAGATTTACAAGAATTAATGTATTCTGCAAACCAAGTCAGTAAACATACTTTGCAGTGTGGTTTTGATGCCTTAGGAACATCTTGCAGGGCTGCTGTCACAGGGTCTGTATTGAGAAGGCATGCTTGGCTGAAGGAACAGGTCTTGCCAGACCATGTCAAAGCAAAATTACTAGATGCTCCATTAAACCAGGAATGTTTGTTTGGCACAAAAGCAGAAGTTCTTAAAAAGATGGAGGAAAAAGCTAAATCTATGCAAACTGTCAAAGATTTCTTACAGGTACAGCCACCTAGATTCAGTAGGCATTGGCCTTCTAAAAACTGGTCCTTTCCAGTCCCTCCCAGGCCTTCTCAGTCCAAACCCAGGGGCAACAGACCACCAAGACTACAGTCTCAGGGTACGCAGAGATCTAAACAATGGTGTACCCCCCCCCCTCAAGAACAGGGAGTGGTAAGCCACCCACTTATGGAAAAAGTTCACAATGACTTGTCTACCATCCTTCCCAGCCATGCCCAAGTAATTGCACCCCTAGGAGGAAAACTCGCCCTGCATGCAAAAAACTGGATGTCCATTACCCAGGACTGATGGGTCCTAAACATTGTATCCTAGGGATACAGATTCTACTTCCATTCACTGCCAACCCCAAGTGGGTTGCCAGACCTCCCTCCAAACTTGTGGGCAGAGGCTCAAAAGCAAGAACTTTATCTTCTCAGTATCAGGGCTATTCAACCTGCTCCAATAGAGCAAAGGGGAAAGGGTTTCTACTCCAGACTGTTCCTGATGCCCAGAAAAGAGGGCTCTTAGCACCCTATCCTGGATCTGTCCATTCTCAACACCTTCTTGGTGGTCCCAAAATTCAAAATGCTTACTCTACAAAAGCTGCTTCTTATGCTAGCCAAGGACTCCTAGCTAGTCACCCTAGACTTAAAAGAAGCTTATCTGCACATCCCCATATGGGAA
Organism: Protopterus annectens; assembly: GCF_019279795.1. NCBI lineage: Eukaryota > Metazoa > Chordata > Ceratodontiformes > Protopteridae > Protopterus > Protopterus annectens. Next base: position 354,943,387 of record NC_056735.1, on the reverse strand, counting down.
TCTTGCAGGAAATATCTATGTTTCAGGGCAGGCTCTATCCAAAATTCAAGATGCTGACTCTTCACCAGTTACTTCCTATGCTAGGCAAAGATGCCTGGTTGGCAACTCTAGATTTAAAAGGCGCATACCTGCACATCCCAATCAGGGAATCTTGCAGAAGATACCTACGCTTCAAAGCAGGCTACTTGCATTATCAGTTCTCTGCACTTCCCTTTGGCTTATCTACTGCACCCAGGGTATTCACAAAGTGCCTGGCTCCAGCCATTGCATACTACAGGCAGAGAAATATTCAAATTTACCCATCCTGGACGATTGCCTGATTCAGGCGGACAGTCAGGAAATGCTACTTCAGCACCTGGCATTTGTAAAGAAACTTCTAACTTCTCTGGGGTACACCATCAATGAAAATAAATCACATCTGGTGCCTAGCCAAAAGATTGTATTCCTGAGAGCAAGCTTGAACACAACTTCCCAGATGGCATTCCTCACTCCAGAAAAGCAGGTTTATTTGACAAACTACTTCAGACTAATGGCCACCGAAACCCAGCTATCTGCAAGAAAAATACTGCAAGCCCTAGGGTTTATGGCCTCGTGCATTCTACTAATTCCATATGCAAGACTGCATATGAGGAAATTTCAATGGTACTTAAAAGGTCTATGGTGTCAACATTCGCAGGACCTGGAAACACTGATTCCTATCATTCCTTGTCTAAGGGCAGAGTTCATTTGGTGGGCAGAGACCTGCAACCACAAAAAGGGACTCCTTTTCACTCAACCCCTCGCCGCCCAAACCCTGACAACAGATGCATCAGACTATGCATGGGGGGGTTCACATGGCAGGCAAATGCATTCAAGGCAAATGGAGCCCAGGACAAATTCACCTGCATATCAATCAAAAGGAAATGTTAGCTGTACGGAATGCTCTGACAGCCTTCAAATACCTTATCCTTCCAGGACAACTCTTGATAAAGACAGACAGACAACACCACAGTTATGTGGTACATAAACAAGCAGGAACACAGCCTTGAGCAACCAAGTGCACCTGCAAGCTCAATTCCTGACAGGCAAATAAAATTCACTGGCAGACGGCTTAAACAGAAATCTGCTGGACCCACAGGAGTGGAAACTAGAACCCAACTCAATCAAACTTCTAACCCACAGGTGGGGGACACCAGAGGTGGGCCTCTTTGCCTCCCCCCAAAACCATCAATTGAGCAAATTTTGCACCAGAAATCCCCACAGCAAAGCATGGAAAGTGGATGCCCTATCCTTTATATGGGACAACCTCTCAATTTATGCCTTTTTCCCTCTGCCTCTTCTCTCAAAAGTACTACTGAAGATCAAACAGAACAGACCAAGGACAATCCTTATTGCACCATACTGGCCACGCCAGCACTGGTACCCACCCCTACGCAGTCTGACAGCAGTGCCACCCTAGCACCTACATCAGACCCCCTCCCTGCTGTCCCAGCGGAGGGACAGATTTTGCATCCTCAGCTGCAAACCCTGAACCTTGCAGCCTGGCTTATTCTCTGAATTCTCCACAAGCAACCCTCAGCAAACAGGTGTTGGATGTCATCCTTGAGGCCAGAAGGCCTAGTACTAGGAAATCCTGTTCAGAAAAGTGGAAAATATACTGTTCTTGGAGCCAGTCTCAAGGAAAGGACACAGCCGTGCGCACCATACCTCAAATCCTAGTTTACCTAGTAGAGCTGCTCCACAAAGGCCTATCCTTCTCATCAATTAAGATTCATGCCTCGATCATCTCAGCTCATTACAATACTGAGCTCACCTCTCTTTTCTCACCCTCTGGTCAAACAGCTCCTGTGAGGAGCTAACAATATAAGACCCCCGAGGAGAGCTCCCACCATTGTCTGGGACCTTAACTTCGTACTAAAGAAGCTCACGCTTCCCCCTTTTGGGCCTGCTGCTTCAACAGAATTAAAATTCCTCTCTTGGAAAACAGCCTTACTTCTAGCCATCACTTCAGCAAGAAGAATGTCTGAGTTACAGGCACTAATGGCTGTGGAACTCTTTATTATTTTCCACGCTGACAGGGTTTCCCTCAGGACTAACCCATCATTTATGCCCAAGGTGGTATCCAGTGTGGCTTTAAAGCAATCCATCCATTTACCAACCTTTTCCCTAATCCTCAAAATAAAGGGGAGAGGATCCTGCACTCCTTGGACTTGCACAGACAGGTCAGGTTCTACCTTGACAGGACTAAGCATTTCAGAAAATCTTACCAGCTGCTAGTCAGCTTTGCTACAGGGGCAGAGGGCAAGGCCATTTCAAAGAAAAGCATTTCGAAATGGATAGCACACTACATCCATTTCTACTACAAACACCATGGAAAATCTATTAAATGGCAAAAATGAACCACGTCCAAAGCACAAGGCAGAGAGTTTAATCAAAATACTTACAAATTCACTTGCTAAACGCTTTCACCATTACACATGGCATCATCAGAGTAAGTGAACAACAACCATGCCATACATTAAATACTCAGTCAAACACCTGAACAACCAATAGAAAATGTGCATACTTTTTATAACATCAGATTTGGGCAATACTGTTCTATTGTGCGTGGACAAATTCTATGTTTAAAATTTACTTGATAACTAATTATTTATTCATCCATTTAAATTAATGCACATTTTCTATTGGTTGTTCAGGTGTTTGACTGAGTATTTAATGTATGGCATGGTTGTTGTTCACTTACTCTGATGATGCCATGTGTAATGGTGAAAGCACTTAGCAAGTGAATTTGTACATATTTTGATTAAACTCTCTGCCTTGTGATTTATTGGATTTATTCCAAAGACATGCATCTGGAGCATTTCTCCCCGGGCCTCCACTGAAAACAGGCTCTGTGGAACCTAGTCGGACATTCCCGGTCAACAAATGTTAAATAAAATAAATAAATTGTGCTTTGGACGTGGTTCATTTTTGCTATTGCATGTGATTTTTGAACCCGGCTTTAGCACGAGTGGAGGTTTATTTTGGACTGTTCAAGAAGTTTTTATATTGTTTTTTTATCTATAGAAGCAGCCGTTGCCAAGTTAACAGCCGCAGTCAGGAGACTGACATCACTCCTGACTGAACGAGAGGTTCCATGCACTGTACCAGCGACGCTAAAGGATACATAAGTCGAATTGTTCACTCTGCTCTCGCCACTCATGCCTAATGGAGCTAACAACAAAACGGTCATTGGAAATGTCAACTACAAGAACTCTGCTGTTGCAGGAGGCGAAAACCAAGGAGTTAGCTACAGTCAAGTACCGGGTGAGCGAGGTGAAGACCGACCATCTGGTAATAACCACAACACAGATGTGAGAGGCGAAAAACGGCACTGTAACAGCAACAACAATGTTGGTGATGATTTTAAATGGTGGTTTCAAGGTCCCGTTTTTGACTTTACTTCTTCGAAGGAAGGCAAAGATTTGGAACTAACTGTTAAACAGCAATTAGATTTATTTGGGACCAAATGTAGAAAATATGGGGCGTTGCAGTTGGACAATGCATTTTTGGTTAAATCCATTTCTCTACAACAAGTTCCTAAGGGACTAAGGATATGGAAACTTCCAAATGGTATAGACCAAGGGACACAAGCTTATAAAGAATTGGTGGATCTGTTTAACAAGACAGGTCTACAAATGTTAGATATTATTGTCAAGAATAATGATAACAAGATAGGTATTCTTGAGAAAGAAATTGTTAAACTTAATGAAAGCATTGTGGGGGATTTATTGTTTTTTTCAAAATGTACAAGGTTACCGTGATGTTTAAGTAACATTGATAAATATGTTGAGAAAAGTATACAAACGAAAATCAAAAAATTAACCAGGGATACAGATGATTATAAATATAATTGGGCTTATGGTTTTGCTAAACACAGTCATGGAAATTATGATGATGGTACAAATGCTAATGATGATTTTGTCAATGGGGATGTTGGGCCGGACAATGGTGCATCTACATCTGATGCTTTTTTAGACGAGTATCCACCACTGAGGAGATCTGCTCGATTACAGAACAAGAGGGAAGGGACACAAAACAATCAGCACTATGGTCCCGATACAAATTATCAGGGACAGCGACGGGTCAACAACTGTTGGAACAAACAATGGTACAACAACAACAGCAGGAGGAGATATTAAATAACTTTGATATTGACTTTGACTGTGAGTTAGGGGAAATTTCATCCTTTTTTTCTTCATTTCCCACTATGTATGATAAAGAATTATATCTCAATAACAAGAATTTGTTGTCACAGTATAAAATTTTCACCAAATCTAATTTTAATGTTTGCAACTACAGTGCCTTTGATATTAAAGAAGTCCATCATGCTGTCCTGATAAAAGGTTTTTCATTTGTACCTAATTTTAGAACGAATATAGTTTATGTGCTTACCAGTGTTAAAATGTTTGTTAGACAGTTAAACTTGGCCCTTTACTTTAAGGACAATCATAGTGTTATTGGTGAACTAAACAATGTGGGGTGTTTAAAAAGGAAGAGTGTATTTATACCCCCTTGTAACAAGGATGTGCCTATTTTTGAGAAATTATGTGTCATGGGAATTAAGAATGTGATTAATACTGAACGTGGGGCAAATCATGTTTTGAATTTGTCTCAACAGGAAAGAGATGCTTTATTTGAGCTAGCTATTAATATGGATTTGAGAATCATGAAACCCGATAAGGGTGGCGGAGTGGTTATTATGTCCAAATTTGACTATATAGCTAAGATGCAGGCAATGTTGGGCGACCACACAACCTACCATAGGGTATCTACTAATGAATTGCATATAGCATATCGTAAAATTGACTTGTTTCTTCTTGATGCTCTGTACCAGGGGGCATTGTCTGAAGCAGAATACAATTTTTTTGAATGTGGAACACCTGGTCAAACCTGTTATTTTTGGTATCCCCAAAATCCACAAGGGCACTAGAGATCCCCCGTTTAGAGCCATAGTTTCTTCTCGGGGTTCTAAGACTGAACCGTTGGCTGCCTTTGTGGACAAGGGGCTCCAAAAGGTTGTGGCTGGGGTTCCACATATATTGAAAGATTCTTGGCACTGTCTAAATAGACTAGATGGGATTTCCAATGATGGCATTGATTGGTCTTTTTTAACTATAGATGTCATCAACCTATTCACAGTAATCCCACAAGATGTAGGGGTTGAGTATTTTACGTTTAGTTAGAAGTGGTAAATTTAATGCTGCTAAAATTAATATGATGACATCATGTATGGAAATAGTTTTAAAGAGCAATTTTGTGACATTTGAAGGGGAAACCTTTCAACAAATTTCAGGAGTGGCAATGGGGGCAAAGTGTGCTCCTGGATTTGCTAACCTGGTCATCCTATATTGGGAGGAAGAATATGTTTTTGGTTCAACATATAATGACAAGATTGCTCTCTATAACCGCTTTTTAGATGATATACTAATACTTTGGAAGGGCAGTAAGGATGAAGCTATGTCCTTTGTTGAATATGTAAATAACACAACAACTTTTCTTAGATTTACCAGTAAGTGGGATGAAAATGAAATAGTTTTTGGACATCAAATTGACCAAATCTGCAAACATTCTACACAATAACATATTTAAGAAAAAGTCCCATAGCAATTCCTTGTTACATTATAACAGTTGTCACCCATGATATCAAAAAAGAGGAATAGTGAAGGGCCAAATGGTAAGACTTTCAAGGCTCGTGAGTGATGATGACACTTGTACTAAAGAGGTGTACACCCTCACTGGTTTCTTTTTAGATAGGCAATATCCCTTAAAGATGTTAACAAGTCAGGAATGAGGTCTTGGAGAAGAGACGGAGTATATACAAACCCATTTTAAGGGGTAATGCTAATGATACATTTCAAAAGATCAATACCTTAGAAGGTAGGGCACTAGTATTGAAATATAATAGTCAAACCAGTGGTGTTGTTGAATTAGTGAAAAAACATGGGATACAGTATTTAATGAAACCATGAAAAATGATTTGGGTAATTTCCACAAAATAGTATATTCTAGGGGAAAAAATATCAAAGAAATTTTGGAGGGAAACAGAACTATTTACAAGTGTTCCAGAATGTACAAATGTGGAACCTGTAAATTTTGTAGGTACATTAATGAAGGACCTTATCTATTGGTGTCCATTTATATTAAGACACTGGGGTGCCCTGGTAGGTGTAGTTGCAACACACAAAAGTTGATGTATATTGCCACTTGTGTTAGCTGTAATGCATTCTACATGGGCAAAACTGTCTGTAGGTTAAAAGGCAAGATTGCAGAACACCAGAGGGCAATAAAAAATAAGGACACACACAATGCACTATATATGCATATAGCATACATTGTGTGGATTTCAAGACATTTTTTTCTTTATTATTGACAGGGTGACACAATTTGAGAGGGGTGGGGATGAAAGGTTAAAGGTAGAATTATTAGAATACAAATGGCAAATAATTCTTGATGCAACAACCCCACCGGGTGTGAATGAATACATTTCTTTAAAACCCGTTTTAAAAGACAGGGCTAATAGGATATAGTGTAAATAGTGAGTTACATAGTTATTTTTATATTTCAACATGTATTATTTTTATTTATTCATTTTTAAGTGTTTGTTTTGAAGGATGTTAAACATAAATGTATATATTGTGGATAGGATACTTTTTATAACATCAGATTTGGGCAATACTGTTCTATTGTGCGTGGACAAATTCTCTGTTTAAAATTTACTTGATAACTAATTATTTATTCATCCGTTTAAATTAATGCACATTTTCTATTGGTTGTTCAGGTGTTTGACTAAGTATTTAATGTATGGCATGGTTGTTGTTCACTTACTCAGATGATGCCATGTGTAATGGTGAAAGCGCTTAGCAAGTGAATTTGTACGTATTTTGATAAAACTCTCTGCCTTGTGCTTTGGACGTGGTTCATTTTTGCCATTTACCAGTTTTGTACCCTGTGGGTATTTTCTTTGTGGTACCATGGAAAACCTACCCCACAGGGGATCAGAACTCATTCCACTAGGGCTATCTTAACCACTACAGCATTTCTCAGGGAAGTCCCTACCAGGGACATCCTGGAAGCTGCAACCTGGAGTTCTGTACACACCTTCACCAAGCATTACCACTTACCTGTCCTTTTTAATCCAGAGCTGGATTTGCCACAGCAGTCTGACAAGGTCTGCTAGCCAGCCCTAATACTTCTTGACTGCCTCCACCCTTCCTCAGCTTTGGGAATCAACCCAAGTGTGATGACTGCAACAGTGAAACACGAAGAACATAGTTCAGTTGTGTACACTTTACCATAAATGTAGATGTTCAAGTGTATTTACTGTTGCAGTCCTGGTTACCCTCCCTCCAGCCCCTTGATTTGTTCTGTGCTTTCTACCTATTCTCTTTTTAGCCATATCTTATGGCTATGGTATTTACTTTTTACTGGAGGTGTTCCACACCATGTAATTGCTTTCTATTTTGGGGGCTCCTGACATCTGGGGCAAGAAAAACTGAAGTAATGGTATCAGCTGTATGTTTTATACCCCTGACTACCTGACGTCATGGAAGAGGCAACAGCATCTGATGCAGAAATCCCAAGACTCTGGTGTTATAGGTTCATAGGTTGGTACTAGGCTATCGGCCCTAGGGCCTATACAAGCCTAGCCATAACAATTCCTTGACTATTTCTTCCCACATTATTTACTTCCCTGCACTTGTGTCTAGCAGGGCGACTGACGTGATCCCCGGGGTGAATTTCCTTTCTCCCATCCAATTGTCAAGGTTCCTTTTGAAGAGGGCCAAAGAGGTGCTCTGCTTGATGTGTATGGGCAGTGAATGCCAGAGTCTGGGGAGTCTCTGGGTCAGGAACCTATTCTTCCAGTATGTTTTGTTTATTGTGATGACAAGGTTTAGATCCCTGGAGCATGTGGCTCAGAGGGATTGGGATTTCTTTAAGTGTAGCATGTCCAACAGCTCTGGGTTTGACATGGCCTTGTATGTTAAGCAGAGATCGCCCCTGAGTAGACGATATGCGACAGAGTATAGCTGGAGTTTTTTAAGGCGGTCAGCATAGGGCATCTGCTTTAGGCCTGTGATTCTTTTAGTGAGGTATTTCTGCGGCCTTTCCAGTTGTTGCAGATGTCTTGAGAGGTACATACCAAATGGGGCATTGTATTCTATAATGGGTCTAATGAGGTATGAGTACAGTGGGACAATGACCTCCTTTTTTCTGGATTAAAAGCCCTTAGTGATGAGGTGTGCCACATAGAAGGATTCCTTGACTGTTGTGGTGATGTGGTTATTGAAGGTGAGACCACTGTCTACCTGTGTCCCTAAGTCTCTTATCACACTTTCGGTGTTTAGTGTACTGCCAGCTATGTGGTAATTCACGGGTACATGTTTTTTCCTAAAGGGGATAACGATACATTTCCTGGCATTGAGCTTGAGCCCATGGCTCTGACACCAAGCATCTGTTTCTGTAAGGCTCTTTTGTAGAGTATCCACATAATTTGGGTATTCAGTAATGTCTCCCAGTTTGCAGTCATCTGCGAACTTTGTTAACCAGAGTCCCTTAGTGTTGGCCTGTACTTCAGAGAAGGAGATGCCAAACAAGAACGGTTTCAGGACTGAACCCTGAGGTACTCCACTTGTCTGGAGCTGGATTTGGTGTCAGCTACTTTTACAGTGCGAGTTCTGTCAATAAGCCAGTTGGCAACCCTTCATAAGTTCATAGGTTGGTACTAGGCTATCAGCCCTAGGGCCTATACAAGCCTAGCCATAACAATTCCCTGGCTATTTTTTCCCACACTATTTACTTCCCTGGACCCCTGTCTAGCAGGGCGACTGACGTTATCCTCAGGGTGAATTTCCTTTCTCCCATCCAATCATCAAGGTTCCTTTTGAAGAGGGCCAAAGAGGCACTCTGCTTGACATGTATGGGAGAATATTCCAGAGTCTGGGGAGTCTCTGGGTCAGGAACCTATCCCTCCAGCATGCTTTGTTTATTGTGATGATAAAAGGTTTAGATCCCTGGAGCGTGTGGCTCTGAGGGATTGGGATTTCTTTAAGTGTAGCATGTCCAACAGCTCTGGGTTTGACATAGCCTTATATGTTAAGCAGAGATCGCCACTGAGTAGATGATATGCGACAGAGTATAGCTGGAGTTTTTTAAGGTGGTCAGCATAGGGCATCTGCTTTAGGCCTGTGATTCTTTTAGTGAGGTATTTCTGCAGCCTTTCCAGTTGTTGTTGTAGATGTCTTGAGAGGTACATACCAAATGGGGCGTTGTATTCTATACTGGGTCTAATGAGGGATGAGTACAGTGGGGCAATGACCTCCTTTTTTCTGGATGAAAAGCTCTTAGTGATGAGGTGTGCCACATAGAAGGATTTCCTGACTGTTGTGGTGATGTGGTTATCGAAGGTGAGACCACTGTCCACCTGTGTCCCTAAGTCTCTTATCACACTTTCGGTGTTTAGTGTACTGCCAGCTATGTGGTAATTCATGGGTACATGTTTTTTCCCAAGGGGGATAACTATACATTTCTTGGTATTGAGCTTGAGCCCATGGCTCTGGCGCCAAGCATCTGTTTCTGTAAGGCCCTTTTGTAGAGTATCCACATCATTTGGGGATTTAGTAATGGCTACCAGTTTGCAGTCATCTGTGAACTTTGTTAGCCAGAGTCCTTAGTGTTGGCCTGTACTTCAGAGAAGTAAATGCCAAACAAGAGTGGTCCCAGGACTGAACCTTGAGGTACTTCACTTGTCTGGAAATGGATTTGGAGTCGTCTACTTTTACAGTGTGGGTTCTGTCAGTAAGCCACTTGGCAACCCATTGGGTGACGTAGGGATTAATGCCCAACTTAGTAAGTTTATCCATGATTCCAGAGTGAGGGATGGTGTCAAAGGCCTTGGTGAGGTGTAGATAGGCTGTGTGGACCACCTTACCCTTGTCCATGGCTCTGGAGACTGATTCGAAGAAGTAAATCAGGTTCAGGAGACGTGATCGGCCCTTCATGAACCCAAACTGGGTGGGGTCCAGTGTTTGAAGGTTGCCAATGTCTTTGTTTATAAGTTCCATGATAATATGCTCCATGGCCTTGAAGATAAGGCTCGGCAGACTGATGGGACAGTAGTTTCCCAGATCCAAGGTGGATCCCCCCCTTGTGGAGTGGGATAACTGTAGCTCTGCGCCACTCAGTGGGCACGAAACCTGAGGTGAAGCTATGATTAAACATGACACTTAGGTTAGGTGCCAGTTCATATTGTAGTTCATGTAGTACACAGCCCAGGATGTCATCTGGTCCCATGGATGCTGTATTCTTAGCTTTGGAGAGTGTATTTTTTACCTGTGTGGCCATCATTACCAGAATTTGGCAATCTTCCAGTATTGAGATGGGCCGTTTAGGGGGTGAGAGGGGGGTGAAGTTGGCACTGAATCGATCTGCCAGGATATTGGCAATATCCTTGGGATCAGTATATGTAATGCCATTCTGTTTTAGCTCAGAGCAGATCTGAGCATTGCCATTTAGATTCTTGACATAGTTATAGAATACCTTGTGGTTGGCTTTGGAATCTTTGGCAATTTTATTTTCATAACTAGCTTTGGAGGATTTTATGAGGGACCTCAGTTTCTTACAGAGGCTGGTAAGGGAGTTTTTTGCATCCTGGGAGTTTCCTCTTTTCTGCAACAGTTTCTTCCTTTTGTTGTAAAGTTTGTTTATGGCAGGGGACCACCAGATTGGCTTCCTTTTGTTTGGAGGACAGCATCTTGGTTCTATTTGGGATGGCACGATTCATGCATGAGTGGATGTGCTCGTACAGTGCCTTAGTGTAGAATTCAGCAGTTGAACTTTCAGTTCCCGTCTGCATGGGTGTCATGAAGTTTGTCACTTCTGACTTGAGTAGCATGAAGTTGGCTTTGGAGAAGTTTTTTATGGAGGTTTCCTTACTTGGGGGGTAGGGGTGGGATGTGGATGTTAAGGGTGATTAGCTTATGGTCAGACCTGACTAATGAGGGGGTGACCATAGGTGTGGAGCATCGATTTCCCATGTTGGTAATGACCAGGTCTAGGATATTGGAGCCCCTGGTGGGACTATGGATTAGTTGATCCAGGGCGTTGGAATTTATGAATTCCAAGAACCGTTGGGCAAAGGTGTTGGTACACATGTAGTTTTCCCAGTTAATGGCAGGGTAGTTAAAATCATCCAGTATTAAGGTGTTTGGTTCTATCTTAATATTTTCCAGTATGTTTAGAAAGGTGTAGTGAAAATCTTGGGGCATGGTGGGGTATCTGTAGCATGCTACAATTTGGATTGCAGTCTTACCTAGTGTTAGTTGCACCTGGAGAATTTCAGATGCATTGTGTTGGGCAACTAGCCTGGTGGTGTGACTATCCTTGGTGAATATGGACACTCCTTCACCTTTAGTGTTTTGGTCCTGGTTTGGTGGCCGAAAAGTGTGGTAAGAGTTGTAGCCTGGTATTGCAGGGGTGCTCTCTGGAGCCTTGAACCAGGTCTCAGTTACTGCACAGATATCGATGTTCTCCATTTTTAGGAGTGCCTCGAGAGAGTGCATTTTGAGGTTTAGACTTCTAGCATTGAGTAGTATTACCTTCGGATTTTGTATGCTTGTACCTGTTATGGTGGTGGTTTTGTCCTTTGAACTTTGCCTAAAAAAGGCACTATAGGGGTGGCAAGAGCCTTAGCCAGTAACCTGAATCCCAGGGGTGACAGGTGCAGACCATCTCTGGCAAAGCATCGTGGTCTGTCGATCATGTCGTCCCAGGCAGACAGATATTGGATCCCCTTTGAATGACACCAGAAGCTTAGCCAGTTGTTGAAGTCAAGCATTTTGTCCTTATATTGTGGTATCATTCTGGGTGAAGGCAGGATGCTACTCAGGGCTAGGGTCATACCTGCCTGGGCCACATGATCCAAGAGCTCTTCCATGTCTCTTTTCATGTAGTCCAGGGAGGTACGTCTCAAGTCATTCACTCCAAGATGGACAATGACAGAGTCATATTTGTACTTGTTGAGGAGTGACTTGAGTGCATGTGTTATGTGGTGGATCCTGGCACCCGACAGGCAGCTGACTGTAATTTTCTCCTTGTTTAACCTGGTGAATGGGACATCAGTGTGCCGGACTATAGAGTCACCTATGACTAAAGTGTTAGGTACGTTGTCTTGCCTTAGGGACTGTTGCTGGGTGAAACACTGGTGTTGTGAGCTATGTGACACTGTGGTTGTGATTGGTGTTTGTTTGCATTTCATCTTCAGAGGTCCTTGTTGCTTGGGCAGGTTACAGTTAAGGGCCTCCGCATATGTTG